>NC_072013.1:35731565-36023053 GCF_027791375.1 Indicator indicator
AGACCCTTGAAACTTGAGCAGTCTAACCCACCAGGGAAAAGCAGGATTGGACTCAAAGGGCTGCATTTCAATTTCTAGAAGTGGGTGGGGGGAGAGGGGGAAACAAACCAACAACCAATCAACCAACTAAGCTATAACAGCAAAGGGAGAAAAACAAAATTAAACTGTAGATAATATAGACTGTAATTAACTGCTGAGATAATTTATGTGAGACTGTTAGCTGAAGATCATGGGCCTAGACTGACAGCCTGAAATACGTACTCTGGTTCCCACACAGAATCCCTGAATCCCAGCATGGGGAGAGTTGGAAAGGGCCTCTGGAGATCATCCAGTCCTACCCCCCTGCTAAAGCAGGATCACCTAAAGCAAATCACCCAGGAACACATCCAAGTGGGTTTTGAATGCCTCCAAAGATGGAGAATCCACAACCTCTTTGGGCAGCCTGCCCCAGTAACTGAGCTGGAGTCAGGAGTTCCTGGGATAGATCTGGGGAGGGACTTTTTAGGATCTCAGGTAGTGATAGGACTAGGGGGAACGGAATAAAGCTGGAAGTGGGGAGATTCAGGCTGGAGGTGAGGAAGAAGTTTTTCCCCATGAGAGTGGTAAGAGCCTGGAATGGGTTGTCCAGGGAGGTGGTTGAGGCCCCATCCCTGGAGGTGTTTGCAGCCAGGCTGGATGAGGCTCTGGCCAGCCAGATCTAGTGTGAGGTGTCCCTGCCCATGGCAGGGGGGTTGGAACTGGATGATCCTTCCAACCCTGACTGATTCTATGATTCTATGATCTGCTGGAGCAGCCAATCCCCAAGAAAAGGCTCAATGTAAGGAGCATTTTGGCTCTGATGAAGCACCTACCAGCCAACAACTCTGAGAGGTGGGAGATGCCCTAGCCCTGGAAGCATTCCAGGTCAGGCTGGACAGGTATCTGAGCAACCTGCTGTAGTAGCAGATGTCCCTGCTGACTGCACAGGGGCTGGAATGTGTGCACTTTACAAGTCCCTTTGCATGGTTCTGTGGTGGTCTGCTCCTAGCTGATGAGCTCCAGGGCAGGGCTGTCTCCCAGCACACAGCAGAGGGAAGCCCTGCTCCTCCTGCGTAGGTTGTACACAGCAGAGGATTCGTCTGAGAGCTCTCCTGACAGATTCTTAATGAGATTTCCTATAATGAGCCAGGCTTTAGCCTTCATTATTAAAAAAGCTTCCCACAGTGTCAGGCAGCTGTGGTGCTGGGGAGCAGCAAACTGGATGGGCTCCCTCCTGACCTGGTGGGTGAAGTCTTTGCTCATCTGGGACAAGGTGTTTCCATTTCTTCTAAGGCTCTGCTGGTCCAGAATTCTTCTGAATTTCAGTATTCTTCTGTGCTTTGTGCTGAATAACTCAGCAACACAGATGCTGTGGAATTCTGCTCTTCCTCTCCCCCTAGCAGTGACCAAATTACATTTGCTGTAACCCTTGGGTTCGAATTTTGCCTTGTGGCATGTCCTATACTCTCTGCCCTGGGTGACAAACCACCTGAGACAGTCCTGTGCCCTCAGGGTCAGGCTAAAATTGGATTAATACTGTGGCAATCATCAGCCCAGTCGCAGAATCCCAGCATGGTGGGGTTGGAAGAGACCTCTAGACATCATCCAGTCCAACCCCACTGCTAAAGCAGGGGCACCCACAGCAGCTTGCCAGGATCACAATGTCTGGGGAAGTTTGGCATTTCTCCAGAGAAGGAGACTCCAAGCACCCTCACACCAAGGAATTTTCTCCTCATCTTCAGGTGGAACTTCCTGGCTTCCAGCTTGTGCCTTGTTGCCCCTTGTTCTGTGACTAGGCACCACTGACAAGAATCTGGCCTCATCCTTTTGCCATCCCCCAGTGCTCTTGCTGAGCATTGAGAAGGTCCTCTCTGGGGCTGCTCTTCTCCAGGCTCAACAGCCCCCAGTTCCTGATCCAAAGCACATGGTCAGATGCAGCAGGAGGTGTGTAGGCCCTGTGCCTGTGTCTTCCCCCCAGTGGTTCTGGGGGGGGCAGAGGTGGGCTGGTATTTTCTGGGAACTGCAGGAGAACCTACAGGAAGCCAAGCTGCCCTCATGGCAGAGTAGCCCATGGCCCCATGCTGCCCAGCTCCCCATGGGTGACACAGCCCTGAGGACACAGGGAGGCACAAAGTGATGCTATGGGATGCTGCAGCAGCCATCACCACATCAATGAACTCTGTGAAAACCTCCCAGGGCTGCAGGGACACTCTGGGAGCCAGAGGAGAGCAGTGGGTAGGGACAACCTCCATGGTGTCCCCAAGAGCCTTTCCAACAGTACAGCAAAACTCATCAGGCACACTTGCCATGATCTTTGCAGTGTGATTTCTCTTGAATCCAGAGAAGAGCCTTACAGAGCCATTGTTAAAATTAAAGACTGCTTCAGTCTTTGCTACTTCTCTTCTGTGCTTCCTGGGTAACCTTCACCACATGAGAATTCACATTTCCTTTCATTCCTAACTTTTTAAGGTACTGGGACTTCTCTAGTGGCAGTCAGAGGGCAGGTACTGCATTTCCATCAGAACACCTCTGGCTCAGGTTGCTCTCTGATGACACTGTGACCCTCAGCAGGAGTTAAGCTGAACTCTTCTCTTCTTTTTTTTTTTTTTTTTTTTTTTTTTTTTTTTGAGCAGAAGGCAGCATCCATGCCTCAAGAGCTGAGCATCACCCCCATGGTGCTGGCACCAAGACCTTGTTGTGCCTGTGTGAGGAGCAAGGGCCACACATCTGCCCTCACCTGGCAGGGGTTGTGCCCTAGCCCCAGCAAACCAACAGGCACAGGAGGTGCTGGGGAAGGTCAGTGTGGGCAGGGCAGGACACAGGCAAGAGCTGTGCTCACCACAAGCACACTGCTGGGCTGTAAGGTCTCCTGCACACCCACACCCTGATGGCAGCTCTGTGAGGGTACTTCTTCCAAGGGAACTTCTCCTCCCCCTCTACTCTGCCCTGGTGAGACCACATCTGGAGTATTGTGTCCATCTCCAGGCTCTCCAGTTCAGGAGGAACAGGGATATTCCAGAGTGTGTCCAGTGGAGGCTATGAGCATGGTGAAGGTACTGGAACATAGATATGGTGAGGAAAGGCTGAGAGACCTGGGACTGCTTGGTCTGGAGAAGAGGAGACCGAGAGGAGACCTTATTAATGATGACAAATATCTGAAGGGTGTGTGTTGAGAAGTAGGGGCCAGTGGTGCCCTGTGATAGGAGCAGGGGCAACAGACACAGACTGCAGCCCAGAAGGTTCCATGTGACCATGAGGAAAATCAGGAGATGTGAGGGTGCTGAAGCTCTGGAGCAGGCTGCCCAGAGAGGTTGTGGAATCTCCTTCTCTGGAGACTTTAATGGACAAGTTCCTGGGTGATCCTGCTTTGGCAGGGTGGTTGGACTGGGTGATCCCTAGAGGTCCATTCTAACCCCCACTATGCTGGGATTCTATGATTCTAGAACGTGGTGACAAACTCCCTGGCAGGTTCTGGAGCAGGGAGGCAGAGTCGTGAACCTCTGTGACACACAGGATGTAGATGTGTGAGGAGAAAGGGCAGAGGCTGTTAACTGCAGGGATGGGTGGAAAGATGACCTCTGCTGCAGTCCCACCCCCCCAGGCCTGTCACACTGCTGAAGGAAGGGCAAAACAGCAGCTGGGTTAGAGATACACTGAAATGAAATGAAATGCAAGAGCTGCAGGGCCTCTCCCATCCATCTTCTAAGTTAATGACTCAGAAGTGACTCAGGGAGGTCAAGGAGTCTCTTAAGTGTCTCCTCTCTGCTTGAGTCCCAAGAGGAGCAGAGAAAAAGGTAATTCAGATGATGACATTTGAGGTAGGTTAATGTGCTGTGCTGAGAATCCAACACTGAGGGGCCTGCAGGAGTCCCTGAGGCTGAGAAACAGCCTGCCCAGCTCAGAGCAGGCAGGATGCCACCAGAGAGAACATCTGCTCAGAGCAGGGCTGAGCCTCCTCACTGTGGAAGCTCTGGGCATAGGAAAGACAGTGGAAGGGAAGGAACCCACCTCTTTGCATCTGCTCTTGAAGACTGGGTGCATGTCCTGATGTGAGCAGGGGCAGAGCTGGTTCTGGTATTCCCAGCTCAGTCTCTGCTCACTGAGACACTTTCTGAAGGTCAGGGCAGGTCTGCACAGCCAGGGGCTGCTTCTAGCAGGGAGAAGCTGAGGAGGAGAGGTCCTGCCAGGGGCTGGGCTGCACAAAGGCTCTGCCTGAGACTTGATTCTCTGCACACCAAGGGCACTGCCACAGCTTGTGTCCCACCTTGGGGGACAGGAAGGCAGAAGTGGCACCTGCAGGGATGAGCAGCCAGGAGAGGTGACCCTCAGCTGCACAACAAGGGGTTGCAGCCCATGCAATTGAAGCCCAGCATCTTCAGGTGCAAGCTGAGGGATCCCCAGGGCCAAGCCTCTTCTTCCCTTGCTGGTGTCCCAGGAGGATTCTGTCCCTTCTGCCTTCCATCCTAATCCATGTGCTCCTGAATCAACTTCTAGAATCTGAATCTGAATCTGGTTGCCATGTGCTGCTGAGTCCAATCTGGGACTTGCCCAGCATCT
This sequence comes from Indicator indicator, assembly GCF_027791375.1. NCBI lineage: Eukaryota > Metazoa > Chordata > Aves > Piciformes > Indicatoridae > Indicator > Indicator indicator. The sequence continues at coordinate 35,736,141 of NC_072013.1, forward strand.
TCTCCCAGCATCAGTGGTGCCAATGGTGCTGTTATTGCTGTCAGAGGTTGGCTTGGCTCTTGGTTTGTGTCTCTCTGTCTCCATTCCATGGGATTGTTCTTCTTTCCAACCCAGCTGGTTGAGTTTCTTTCCCACCAGTCTCTCTCCCTTCTCCCCTTTGGGAAAGCAGAGGGCTTCATGGGGAGCTTCTGGCACTCCTCTGGTGGCCAGCCCAGCCCTGACCTGTGGCAGTACAAATGAGCCATGCTCTGCATTCAGATAGAACAGGAGGTCTAAACCTGTCTGTGCTACCAACTGCTCCAGAGAGGGTCACAACCGAGCAGCATGCAGGGAAATGTCCTTGTCATCCGTTTTCTTGGTTGCAGCCCCTTCGAATAGAGTAGAGAGGATACTGGGCAGATCCCAAGGGATGGCTCCTTGTTGACAGTTGGTGCTGCCATGCTAGCAGAGCTGCTGCAAGGTCATGTACATCTTCCATCTCCCCATGGAAATCAGCTATAGAAAGAGGCACATCCTGTTCCATGACTGGGAAAGGACTCAGGAAGGAATGCAACATGTCTGAGAAGATTCTGAGCCCCATTTGCCTGCAATCCCAAAGTGCTGCATTTAGAATCACAGAATTATTTCAGTTGGAAAAGCCCTCAACATGTCCATGGTCATTGAACCATGTCCCAGAGTGCATGATCCACACGTTTCCTGAACAGCTCCAGGTGTGGTGACTCCACTTCTGCCTCCCTGGGCAGCCTCTTCCAATACCAATTCCGATTTCTTTTTAAAAATAAATGCAAATTCTGCAGATGACCCTGAGCAAGCAGCTGGAAGATCATTTTTGTGGAGATGTGTCCAGTTCTGGAGCCCCTATTACAAGAGGGATGTGGACATGCTGGAAGGTGTCCAGAGAAGGGCCACCAGGATGATCAGAGGGCTGAAGCACCTCTCCTGTGAGGACAGACTGAAAGAGTTAGGGCTGTTCAGTCTGGAGAAGAGAAGGCTCCGAGGTGACCTTCTTGTGGCCTTCCAGTATCTGAAGGGGGCTACAAGAAAGCTGGGGAGGGACTTTTTAGGATCTCAGGTAGTGACAGGACTAGGGGGATGGAATAAAGCTGGAAGTGGGGAGATTCAGGCTGGAAGAATCTCACAAGAATCAGTGAGGAAGAAGTTCTTCCCCATGAGAGTGGTGAGAGCCTGGAATGGGTTGTCCAGGGAGGTGGTTGAGGCCCCATCCCTGGAGGTGTTTGCAGCCAGGCTGGATGAGGCTCTGGCCAGCCTGATGTAGTGTGAGGTGTCCCTGCCCATGGCAGGGAGTTTGGAACTAGGTGATCCTTGTGGTCCCTTCCAACCCTGACTGATTCTATGGTTCTATGAGGTGGGGTCCCAGCAAAACGAGTGTGCTGGTGAGCCAGAGGTATCTGCAGCTGTCATGATTTCAGGCTTAAGAACAGCTAATGTTATATCCAGGTCAGGAATTTCAGATCACTAGCCTGTCTCCTAGTAAAGTGGAACTTGGCCTGACTCTGTCACAATAATTGTTGGGGAGTAAATCCTGTTTCCTGCTCTCCCTAGCAGGCTGGAACAGAAACAATCAGAAATAATTGCCTGGCAATCTTCTGCCGACACGGTTGTTGGCTCATCCTCCAGAGTCTGAAATCAGCTGTGGGAGATACTTGGAGTCTTTGAGGCTCCACTTCTGGGATTGGAAAGTATTTACAAGGTCCTGAGCAGGCTCACTCCTGGGAATATCGACACAAGGAGTGCTGCTGCAGGAACAAAGAGAGATTGTTCCTACACATCACGCGGGAGGACAGAATGACCCAAGCAGTTCTATTGAATAGCACCAAATGAGCAGGAACTTGTCAGCTTGCAAATTACTCCAGCTTCCAGAACCCACTTCAGCTGCTTGTTCCCTACTTTCCTAAAAGAGACAGATCACGACGTTTTAGTAGCCCAGAAGAAAACAACAGCAACAACAACAAGACTCTGCAAAAAAAAAAAAAAAAAACCCAACCCCTTAAAAAAAACCCAACATGGGGTAGCAATCAGGTGAAGGAGAAATGAAGAATTGCAGTTGGAGATGTCCCTGCTCACTGCAGAGGAGTTGGACAAGATGACCTTTGAGAGTCCCTTCTAACCTGATGCTATCTGTGAATCTGTGTTCACTGCCACAATTGATGAGCAAAGTCCTGGAGAACTGCCCTGTGAGGAAAGACTGAAGGAGTTGGGTCCCTTCTCCTTGGAGAGAAGGCTCAGGGAGGCCTCATCACAGCGTTCCAGTATATAAAATGTGGCTCTAAAGAGTATGGAGGCTGTCTTTTCACAAGGAGCCCCAAGGAGAAGACAAGGAGTAACAGGTACGAGGAGTAACAGGTACAAGGAGTAACGCGTAGAAGGAGTAACAGGTAGAAGTTGCACCAGGAGAGATTTCCTCTCATTAAAAGAGACAATTTTTACAATGAGGACAATCATTCACCAGAGCAACCTCTCCAGAGAGGTGATGGAGTCCCCATCACTGGAGATTTCCTGTGGCTAGACAGGTGGTTAGCAGATCTCATCTGGACTCCCTCTGCCATGAAATGACAGAGCAAGGGACTTTCTGAGGTCCCTTAAACCTTCAGCTCTCTATGATTCTACAGTTCTCTGACTCAGCCACCAAGGTTCATTTTTCTGCTGTCCTGTCTAAAGAAGGAGATGAGCAGGGGAGAGACACTACATAATAAATGTCTGCCCAGAGCACGGTGCCCTTGCCTGGGAAGTGTTTTATTTTGAGGCAGGAAGGTTACCAGTTTTGGTGACAGCATGCTGTGATGCTGAGGGACACAGTACAGCAGTGGATTTGGCAGTGCTGGGTTAAAGGTTAGACTTGATGATCTTAAAGCTCTTTTCCAGCCTCAATGATTCTACAGTTCTCTGTGTGGGTGATAAGATGAAAGCTCTGAGCTCAAGGGTGGTGGCCAAGGACTCCAGCTCAGACTGGTGCCTGGTTGGAAGCGGTGCCAGCTGGGGGTTGGCAGCAGGGCTGGTGCTGTTGAACATCCTCATCAAGGATGATGGGCCAAGGTGCAGGTTCACACAGCTGGCAGGTGACACTGAGGTGGTGCCAGGGCAAAAAGACATCAGGTCTGCCTGAACCCCTATGAAACAAGCTCTTTGGCAACCAGATTACTGTTGTCTGCCCAAAGCAAGAGAGAAGAGCTTGCAGAAACAGGTAGGTGCTTTGAAACAAAGGAGTTTCAGTTGCACAGATAATGACTAATGGTCTGACCTTGTCACACTTTTCAGATGAGCGTCCATCTGCCTGAGACCTAGCCCTGAGCAGAACTCCCAGTTACGACAAACATCCATTACCTGCCTCTGTGGTTGTTTCTCACCACTCATCCCTGTAGCTGGACATCAGAGCTGTGGGAGCTGTACCCTCCCAGTCCATATCTCCATGTTCCTGTCTCTGAGCTGCAATTTTGCTTACAAAGTCCTGTCAAGAGCTGAAAGGTCAACATTGAGAACTTCAATCCGCTCATAAAGCCATGGCTCTGCTTCTGCTGCTTCCAGACTTCTACCAGCATGGTAAATACTGCTGACAAGAGCATGGACTACAGCTCCAGCTGATGACAGGCACATGGAGGATGAGCAGAAATGTGCAGGACAAGCTGCTCTAGATGCCAGCAAGAGAGGTGAATGCAACAGATCAGAGCAAACAGCTGTCTGCAGCTGAGGTAAAGAGAATCCTTGCATCAACAGTCTGTGTGTGATGTGGTGGCACCTAGCCCACAGCTCAGCCTTCCTTCCCAGACCCTGCTCCTCCTCAAGCTGCTCTAGATGCCAGCAAGAGAGGTGAATGCAACAGGTCCTCCACAAACAGGTGTCTGCAGCTGCAGTAAAGAGAATCCTTGCATCAACAGTCTGTGTGTGATGTGGTGGCACCTAGCCCACAGCTCAACCTTCCCACCCAGACCCTGCTTCTCCTCCCACACATCCCAAGCTGCAGCTGCTTCCAGAAACAATCCTGAGACAGAATCAGGGAATCCCAGAATCCTGTTGGCTGGAAGAGACTTTTCAGGTCATTGAGCTCAACCACTAATGCAGCACTGCCGGGTCACCACTAAACCATGTCCCTCAGCACCACATCTCCACAGCTTTGAATCACCTCCAAGAATAGGGGAGAGGGAGGGAAAGGGAGGTAGGGGGCATGATGGGGGACTCTATCACTGCCCTGGGCAGCATGGGGCAGGCCCTGACAACCCTCAGTGGGAAGGCTGGTCTTCACATCCAGCCTATGCTTCCCCTGGCTATTTCCTCTCATCCTATCACTTGTTACCTGGGAGAAGAGACCAACCCCACCTGGCTCAAACCTCCTTTCAGGAAGCTGTAGAGTGCCAGAAGGTCTCTCCTCAGCCTCTTTTTCTCCAGGCAGAACAAATCCAGTTCCCTCTGCTGAGCAGGATCTCCAGGGAGATGGATGCCTCTCCAGTGAGATGCACTTGTCACAGGATCTCTGTTTTCTGTGAAGCAGTTGCAGAGAGGATGCCACAAGCTGTCACTTCACACTCAGCTGAAGGAGAGAAACTTCATTGCTATGAGCTAAAGAAACAGACCAGCTAAATGTGGCTTCTGCTCAGCTAAGGAAACATCCACCCTGACACTTGAAAGAAGAAGATGGAAGCCTTCCTGCAGGAGGAAATCCTCCTCATTAAACCATCTGCAGAGAGCAGCTTCTTAGCTAGAGCTGGAAAGAATCAAAGAAGGATGAGAAATGGCAGCCATCCAACAGGGCTTGAAGAGCAGAGCAAAGGCCCAGTGACCTGGAACACCACACAGAAGGGATGAAACTCATCCTTTCAAAGCAGCAGCCCCAGAAGCTGCTTAAGAGCATTTGTTCCCCCACCTCTCCCCGAACTTCACTGAGCACTTTGGAGATCACCACTTAAGTTGTGTGCTTCAAGAGCATTGTCAGATAAATGCCACCTGTCACCCATGCCCATGGGTCCCCCTGGGGACAGATGTGCCTTGTGGCACTGCTGGCTGCTGTCCATGTTTGAGGGCCAGCCTCTCCTGGCCAGCGTCCCCCCTGTGCCGCACCTCAAGGACCACTCTGCCATGCTCCCACCCAGATCCCTACAGCAGGGATGGGGAGAGAGAGGTCTCCTGCCCTGGTGTCCCATGCTCTGCCAAGCTCACTGCTGTCTCACCACATAACCCTCCCTGGCTCATAGAATCACAGAATCACAGAGTGGTTTGGGTTGAGAGGGACTTTAAAGATCATCACTTCTAACCCCTTGCCATTGACAGGGGCACCTTACCCTAGACCAGGTTGATCAAGGTCCCTGACCTTGAACACCTTCAGAGTGGGGGCATCCACAGACTCCCTGGACAACCTGTTCAAGTGTCACACCATTCCCACTGTAAAGAATTTCTTCCTGATATCCAGTCTAAATATCCCCTCTTCCAGCTTCCTGAATTTCTTTCTCTTCAGAGCTAATTTCCAAGGCAAGCTGGTCTGTGCAGTGCCTGGAAAATAATGGTCAGCCAAATATCCTTTTGCACCTGAGAAGAAAACTTAATGAAGCTGTAGATGATGTAAGTGCAGACAGGGTGACCTCTTAAGGGAAGGATCATTTATTCCATCTACAATGAACTTTAAAGAATATTTTAGGCTGTTCAACATTTCAGCTGTGATTTTTTCTCTCAAAGATAAAAATGCAGCAAAGAAAACCCCTCACTTTTCTTCCTGCTGTCTTTTCTACCTGCCTAAGTTCTGACACAGTTCAAACATCCAACAACCCCATTGCCCATAACAAGAAGGCCTTGCTCAAAATGGAAGGACATCAATCCCTAGTGTGGTGTTTCAATCACAAGTGTTAGCTCAGGAAATGGTTGTCTGTGTGGGAAAGTACAATAATATGTCTTGCTTTCAGAACACCTTCTCCTTAGCTTCTGGACTTTCACCTCATAGAACAGGATCACAGAATTTTTTCAGCTGGAAGAGACCTTTAAGCTCATTGATTCCAACATTCAACTCAACACCACCATGGCTGTTAAACCATGTCCCAAAGTGCCATGTCACACATGTTGTGGACACCTGCAGGGATGGTGACTCTACCACCTCCCTGGGCAGTCTGTTCCAACACTCAAGACACTCCTCAGACCACTCAAGTGAACATGGTGGCTTCAGCACTTGGAAGAGTGGAGCAGGTTCTCAGCCCCAAGCTATCCACCAGCTCAGCATAACTGTAGGTTACTGTCATGGTCCCTTATGTGCAGCTTCACCACAACATGAGATCCAGCCAGAATCGCATCTCCAGAGCCTGCTGAGGATGCACTGAGAGGCAGCAGCAGGACTCTGCAGCCCACTGCTGCTTCCGCTTATGTTTTGCCACGTTCCTAAGCTGCATCCTTTTCTTCCCAGTCCCACCAATCTTTCATCTCTCTCAAGTGCTAAATTAATCCTATTTAAAAATGTCAATTAAACGGCCCAGCTTCTCTGATGGCATTAGAGGAAGCACTTGTTATCTTCACTGCCCTTTAGTTCTGTGAAACAGGAGAGGATAATCCTGCAAAAATCAAGCCCCTCCGGCCATGAGCTGATCTCAAAATGTTCATTTTTAATGACATTATGGTTGAAACAGAATCTCTCCTCTCTTTTTGCAAGCAGAAGGCAGATGATGTTTGCACTGCTTATGAAGTGAGGTATTAAGGCAGAAGCGGACCCCACGAAGACAAAGCCAACAGGGAGTGTGCTCATTAGAAGCCTCTCAGGAGCCAGCATTGGCCAATGTTTCAAAAGTCACCTCAGCAGAAACTTATTTTCTTAATTGGGCACCAGAGTTCTGTGCTATTTTTCCTCTTTGGGGCATTTTTCAGGAACAACTACTGCGTGTGTCTGCTACCACTGGAGCCTGGCACCCTCCCAATTAAATCAATGAGCTGTTCCCAGCTGACGTCGGTGGCATGATGCAAGTGGCTCTGCTGGAGTCAGCATCGGCCCTCAGCTGCTGTCACCTCCCTGCTTGTCCCCACTGACCTCCAGAAGCCTCTCCAGTAGTCATGGACATCCCCAGGTTGCCACCAGGGCTCACCCGTGGAATGCTTTCAAGATCCTTCAAAGACCAAAGGACACAGTCACAGCTGGACACAGCTGGACAGCCCTCACAGTTCCTTGGCTGATCTGTTACCCATCAAGCTATGGCACCAGCTGGCACAAGCACTGACAGCTGTGCAAAAGTGATCCTCAGGAGCTGGGTATCTTTTGATCACTAGATCAGAAGGCCAGACTGATGTCGTGTGAGGTGTCCCTGCCCATGGCAGGGGGGTTGGAACTAGATGATCCTTGTGGTCCCTTCCAACCCTGACTGATTCTATGATTCTATGATCACTGGCAGAGAAATTGTCACCGAGTTTATTCACAGATTGCATTGGGTTGGAAGGGACACCCAAAGGTCATCTTGTCCAATCCCCCTGCAGTCAGCAGGGACACCTCCAACTAGAGCAGGTGGCTTGGGGCCACATCAAATCTGATCTTGAATGTCTCCAGGGATGGAGCCTGAGCCACATCCCTGGACAACCTTTTCCAGCATATCACCACCCTCACTGTGAAAAACCTCTTCCTAATGTCCAACCTGAGTCTCTCCTGCCTCAGTTTCAAACCATTACTCCTGTCTTATTGCTACAACCTCTGAACAGTCCCACCCCAGCCTTCCTGTAGGTCCCCATTAGATATTGAAATGTAGTTATAAGGTCACCCCATTGTTCACAGCTGAACCCATCCATCCACTTCTTTCAGATGCTTCCCCCTCTCCTGGAGCTGCCAGAGGTGCTGGTGCTCCAAGGGAATGTGGGTCACAATGATGCAGTTTCACAAATGGAAAGGGAGAGGTGAGTGGCAGATGTCACCTCTCCTCATGCTCAGCCCAGTGCAGTCCCCATCAAGCTTTGTCCACAGGATGCTCACCAAGCTGTGTGATGTCTTTCTCACCCTCCAGAAGCCAGGGCTCTGCCATGGCTGGACTACCTCTCTGGGGCACCATGAAACTTGAGCTTGTGTAGTTTAACTTTGTCATAGCAAGAGTCTCTGGCTGTCCTAAGACAAGGCTCCACCTGCCTTCAAAAGCACAACTTCTGGAGAACCAGCCAGAGCCAAGTCAAACAGTGGGGTTCAATTTGTGCTTCTCTAGGACCTCTCCCCCATTACAGCACTTTCCCTGAGGTCCTGCTACCAGACTGCTGGGCAAGCCAATCTGGGCAGCAAGGCAGCTGAGACCCCAAACCTTCCTTACAGCCTGAGAGATCTGAGGCTGTTGAGCCTGGAGAAGGGCATAATGAGAAGGGAACTTCTCAATGATTAGCAAGAGCTAAAGGACCTGTGCGGGGCAAGAAGATGGGGCCAGAGTCTTGTCAGTGCTGCCCAGCAACAGGAGAAGAGGCAACAGGCACAAACTGGAACCCACCTGAAGATGAGGAGAAACTTCTTTGGTATGAGGATGCTGGAGCCTTAAAACAGGCTGCCCAGAGAGGTTGTGGATTCTCCTTCTCTGGAGAGATTCCAAAGCCACCTGGACATTGTGATCCTGGGCAAGCTGCTGTGGCTGCTCCTCCTTTAGCAGTGGTGGGCGTGACTGCATGATCTCTAGATCTCCCTTCCATGCTGGGATTCAGGGAATCCACAATTCCTGTACACACTGGCTTTTTCCAGGAAAAGGGAACTTGTTTCAGAAAGCTTTTCTTCCAGCACTTGTTTGATTCCCAGGCTTAAAGTCCAGTTAACAGAAGAGCAGCTGCAAGCCATGATAGCAGAAGGGTGGCGGTGGCTGGTGGATCCTTTTCTCTCTAGCTCCAGGGAGAGAGAGCTCTCCCTGCTGTCTCCAGCAGGTCCTGCAGCTGTTCCAAGAGCAGGGATGATGCAAGATCCTGTGGGAGAATCGAACTTCTCTGGCAGTAGATTTGCCAAGCAGGAAGAAAAATGTGAAAACAGCTTCTGAATTGAGAGCACACCTGGACTCACTGGTGTCTCGTTTCAAGAGCAAATACTTTCCCAGCTCCAAGATCCCTTTTCTGATTAAAGTTTTTGATGCTGGCACTCTCCTGTAATGCATTTTGATGAAACCCCATTCTCCAGTGAAATTGTTATACTGGATAACTTCCAGGCAGCAGCAGCTCCAAGACTGCTAATCAGGAGCAAGAGAATACACAGGGACTACAAAACCAGCATTAAACCACCCACGGTAGGTAGCCCAACATCCACAGCTCACAAGGAACAAACTTCTTCTTGAGAGTGGAATGACAAAAGTCATAAAACCAGGGAAAAATGGTTAGAAGTCATAACTGAAGTGATTATCTTCATGCTGCTCTGTTCTCCATCTGACAGAGTCACAGAATGGTTTGAGCTGGAAGGGACCTTAAAGACCATCTAGTTCCAATCCCCCTGCCATGGGCAGGGACACCTTCTACTAGCTTGGAAAGGATTCCTAAGATGATCAGGCCAGGTGTCATCCCAGCACTGCCAAGCCCATCAGGTAACCAAGGCTTTTACTCCTGGAAGTGCAGACTGAATCCATCCTGTTGTCTGTCAACAGAAGCAATGACTCAGATCCTGCACCCCAACACAGGAGCCTGACTGACCCCTCCACAGCCCTCCTGTGCTCTCAAGGATGGAGAGAAATCAGAGAATCATGGAATTGTTCTGGTCAGAGAAGACCTTTAAGATCATTGCTTTCAACCATTATCTAACCCTACAATGCCCCATTTTCTGCCCAAATCCTTGCCCACTGGAGTCAGACCCACAGGGATGCTGTGCAGGAGAGGGGGACATGTGGAAGTGTCCCATTCCAACCACGTTTCCACCCATGGATGGAGAAAAGCTCCCAGCCTGGCTCACAAATACAGCAGTCTGCAGCTGGACATCAGGCTGGAGGAGCACAACCCATGGAGGGATTACAGCCTTCCAGGATAACTCAAAAATGATGCTGGCCTGATTATTGTGGCAGAGATGGAGTTAACTCAGTGGGCATCTCAACAGGCTGGGGCTCAGCAGGGTGCCTGTCCCTTCTGGTAGAGATTGGTACCTACATCTCTCCTGAACTGAGGGTTTAAAGTGGGGACAGGAAACTCAGAGTCAGGGTGGGGTTTCAGGCAGAGGAGTGACAGATCATGAGCTGTGGAGGTCTACAGGGACTTGGAGGGCTTTATTGAGGCCTGAAACAAAAATATTTGGGGTTGAACTACATCACTTTCTCACCTGTGCTGGACTTTTGTGCTATTTTGAGTCTCCTCAAGGGCAAGAGGATGCATCAATGAGGCTGTTGAGGTGCTACAAAAAAGGGAACTCAGAAGAAATGGAGAACAGGTGCAAAAGACCCAGCTTTAGGGTCTGGTTATCTTCAGTAACCTGCTGATAACTGGATCTGCATGACACTGGCAGTGCTGATGGATGAGTTTTGCCAGAAAACAGGAAGATTGGTAGGTTGGCTCCACCTCCAACCAAACAGGTCCTGTTGACATTGACTGGCTGGTGGGCCTCACCACCCATGCCTCCTCAGCACTTCCAATAAACCTGTGGCCTGATGAATTTTCCAGACAAGGTGCTGAGCTGCTGATGGAGTGTCTTCAATTCTGGTAATGTTCAGTGAGCCTCTTTGGCTTCCCTTTCAACCTACATTTAAAATGCCAGTCACTGCAGAAAGGTTTTAATAAGACACCATGTTAATGTGTGACAGTGTGAGAAAAATTCAAAAGAGGGTTTTAAACCATCACATAATGAAAGGGGTGAGGGAGCTGCTGAGGCAGGGGATGCTGAATCCCCCTGCCAGAGAGCGGAAGGAAACACGCCAGGCTGACGTGGCACCAAAATGCAGCCAGGGAGCTATCTGAAAGCTGCAGGAACATGTGTTTGATTCCAGGATGGCATGACTCTAGAAGGCTCTTTTTTGTCCTAAATATTATTTATTGGGATTAATCGGCAGAGTAACCTTTGAATTCTTTCCAGCTCGATTGTTTGCATCTCCTCTCCTCTCCTCTCCTCTCCTCTCCTCTCCTCTCCTCTCCTCTCCTCTCCTCTCCTCTCCTCTCCTCTCCTCTCCTCTCCTCTCCTCTCCTCTCCTCTCTCCTCTCCTCTCCTCTCCTCTCCTCTCCTCTCCTCTCCTCTCCTCTCCTCTCCTCTCCTCTCCTCCTCTCCTCTCCTCTCCTCTCCTCTCCTCTCCTCTCCTCTCCTCTCCTCTCCTCTCCTCTCCTCTCCTCTCCTCTCCTCTCCTCTCCTCTCCTCTCCTCTCCTCTCCTCTCCTCTCCTCATCCTAAAACTCATCTCATTTCACAAGGCTGCCTCTGGCTCCTCACATCTTTTAATGGAATGATTTTAGTTGAAAAACACCTTTCAGGTCATCCAGTCCAACCTTTAACCCAGCACTGCCAGGTCACCACTAAACCATGTCCCTCAGCACTACATCTACACAGCTTTGGAACCCCTCCAGGTATGGGGACTTCACCACTGTCCTGGGCAGCCTGGGCCAGTCCTTGACAATCCCTTAGGGGAAGAAATTGTTCCTCACATCCAAACTAAACCTCCCCTGGAATTTTTAAAGACAGAGATTGGCCATGTCCCAGTGGCTTCCCAGATGCCCAGGGTCTCTGGCTGGAGGGACACATCCAGAACCAGGGCCTGGAACACAAGCCCTATAAGGAGAGGCTGAGGGAGCTGGGATTGTTTAGCCTGGAGAAGAGGAGGCTCAGGGGAGACCTCATTGCTGTCTACAACTACCTGAGGGGAGGTTGTAGCCAGGTGGGGGTTGGTCTCTTCTCCCAGGCAACCAGCACCAGAACAAGAGGACACAGTCTCAAGCTGTGCCAGGGGAGGTCTAGGCTGGATGTTAGGAGGAAGTTCTTCACAGAGAGGGTGATTGCCCATTGGAATGGGCTGCCCAGGGAGGTGGTGGAGTCACCATCACTGGAGATGTTCAAGAGGAGACTGGATGAGGCACTTAGTGCCATGGTCTGGTTGATTGCTTAGGGCTGGGGGATAGGTTGGACTGGATGATCTTGGAGGTCTCTTCCAACCTGGTTGATTCTATGATTGTATGAGTGGGACCTGCTGCACCAAGGAGCCATGCTGCTCCCTCACTGTCCCATCTTCTGTCATGCCCATTCACCAGGTTCATACAGGACTCCTCAGCTGAGACAGGGAAGACAGGAGTCATTGTCCCAGCTAAGTGGCTTTAGGGAGCCTGGTAGGAGGCGGGGGAGTGCCACTGCCCGTTTTGGTGTGTGCATCCATCTTCAACTGCTTCACCGCTGCTCCATTAGCATCTCAAAGCCAGGATGAGCTCACTGCTGGCAGGCAGGCTCTGCATGCTGTTAGATAACTGCTCCGTGTTCCATGGTTAATGCAAGTGGTTAACAGACCTTCTTTAGCTTGAGCATTGGGCTTGATTCTGGGTTTTGAAGAAAAGTGCATGTCCTGAGTGGGACGTGGGAGGGGGAAACCAGTGTATGATACCTAATGGAAAGAGAGCCAACCTTTCACAGAACCCCCAAATTCCCAGCATGCTGGGGATTGGAAGTGACCTCTGGAGATCAGCCAGTCCAGCCACCCAGCTAAAGCAGGGGCACCCACAGCAGCTTGCCCAACATCACAATAGCCAGCTGGATTTGGAACCTCTCCAGAGAAAGAGACTCCAAGACCTCTTTGGGCACCCCGCTTCAGGGCTCCAGCACCCTCACATCAAACAAGTTTCTTCTCCTGTTCAGATGGAACTTCTTGGGTTCCAGTTTGGACCATGACAAAACCTTTTCTTTTTCTTTTCCTTTTTTTCTTTTTTCTTTTCCTTTTTCTTCTTTTTTTTTCTTTTTCTTTTTCTTTTTCTTTTTCTTTTTCTCTTTTTCTTTTTCTTTTTCTTTTTTTCTTTTTCTTTTTCTCTTTTTCTTTTTCTTTTTCTTTTTTTCTTTTTCTTTTTCTTTTTCTTTTTCTTTTTCTTTTTCTTTTTTTTCTTTTTCTTTTTCTTTTTCTTTTTCTTTTTCTTTTTCTTTTTCTTTTTCTTTTTCTTTTTCTTTTTCTTTTCCTTTCCCTTTTTCTTTTCCTTTTTCTTTTTTCAATTTTTGGTTAACAGGCAGATTGAAACTGAAGAAGTTGATCCTGGAATGGAATTATCATCACCCACCACTCTGCTGGTGAAGGTGAAGAGAAAATTCCTGAGCCTCCAACATCCTGGCAGTAATTGTGCAGTACCTTTCTAGCAGCCAGAAATGGGTCATTTCATGCACAATTTACAGCAGGCAGAAGTCAATACCCATCATTAACATGAGCTGAGCACAAAGGCATCATGTGTAAGATTAAAGCTGGCTGCATCAGCTAATGCAAAGTGGGTGTTGCAAGAACTTTTACACACACACACACACACACACACACACACACACACACACACACACATCACAAATGCCAAGGCAAACCTAGCTCCTCACTGCATTGCCACCACCAGTGGCTTGTATTGCAGCAGCATTTGACCTGGGCTGAGTGAAAAGGGAATCACAGAATGGTTTTGGTTGGAAGGGATCTTAAAGATCATCTAGTTCCAACCCCCCTGCCATGGGCAGAGACCCCTTCCAGCAGACCAGGTTGCTTAAGGCCTCATCTAATGTGGCCTTGAACACCTGCAGCAAGGGGACATACACAACCTCCCTGGACACCTTGTTCTGGTGTCACACCCTCCTCACTGTAAAGAATTTCATCCTAATCTCCAGTCTAAATCTCCCCTCTTTCAGCTCAAAGCCATTGCCCCTCATTCTATCACTGCAAGCCCTGGTAAAAAGTCCTCCCCAGCTCTGCTGTAGCTCATTTCAGGTACTGGAATGCCACCAGAAACTCTACCTAGAGCCTTCTCTTCTCCAGGCTGAACAGCTCCAGCTGTCTCAAGGAGAGCAGAAAAAGCCCCTGACATGTCCTGGGATGTCCTCCTGCTGGTGCAGTTCTTCCTGATGCAAAGGAGGACCCAAGGAAAGCACAGTGCCTCTCCTCTGCTGCCTGGGCATGTTGCATGCAGGCAGGGCAAGACCGTAAAGGCTGGGGTTTGCATTGTCAGCATCCAACCACCCTAGGATGGAGGCATCCATGGAGCTGTAGTCAGTAGAACTCCATCCCCAGCCCCATAAAGGACACTTCCCACTGGCCACCCCCTCCCCAGGCCACCCCACAGCTTACCTCCTCACCAGCAGACAGTTCCTGAGTCAGCTCCATCTGCAGAGCTCCAGAAGCCGAGAGGCAGAGGTGTGTTGGGCTCAGCACAAGTGGCTGTCTCCTAGAGAGAAACCTTGTTTTGACTTGGGGAATTGAAGGCATTTGGTCTGGAATTCACTGACTCAGAGCAGAGATGGCAGCCACGTGCCGTGGTGTCTGCTCTGCTGACACTCGCTGACAGAACTTGCAGGGACTCTGCTTGCTGAGCTGGAAAGAAGAATGCCCTCCAGCTGCTGCAGGCAGATGCTTCACCCATGGGCACCACCGCTTGCTTGGCCCCCCAAGACCTGCCTGCACCCACCGACCCCTAGGCAGGGGACCTGGAGGTTGTCATAGAGTCGCAGAATCCTTTAGGGAAACGTGGACACTTCCGCACTTCCTCAGCTCAGATGTGTCTGCAAAAGAAGAAGTGGGAATCTTTCACAGAAACACAGAATAGTTTTGGTGGCAAGAGACCTTTAAGATCATGGAGTCCAACCATTATCTCGGCACTGCCAGGTCACCACTGCACTGTGTCGCTCAGCACTACATCTCTGTGGCTTTGACAGCCCTCCAGGGATGGGGACTCCACCACTGCCCTAGACAGCCTGTGCCAGGCATTAAAAACTCTTTTGGGAAAGAAATTGTTGCTCATGCCCGACCTAAACTCCTCTGGTACAACTTGAGGCCATTTCCTCTCCTCATGTTGCTTATTCCTTGGGAGAAGAGATCAGTCCTCACGTGGCTTCAATCCCTTTTCAGGGAGTTGGAGAGAGCAATGAGGTCTCCCCTTCAGACTAAACAACTCCAGGTCTCTCAGCTGCTCCTCACCAGACCTGTTCTCCAGATCCTTCACAAACTGTGTTGCTCTTCTCTGGACACACTCCATCACCTCAATGCCCTTTTTGGAGTGAGGGACCCAAAACTGAACCTGGGATTCGAGGTCTGGCCTCACCAGTGCCCAGTGCAGGGGGACAATCCCTGCCATAGTCCTGCTGGCCACACTATTGCTGATACAAGTCAGGATGTAGATGAAAAAGGCATGGCTGAGTTTGGTGGCTTCAGAGCAAGGAGGGATGCAAGAGTGGTGAGACAATGGAACAGATTGCCCTCTAGAGAGGTCATGGCTCCACCCTCTCTGGAGGTGTTCAAGGCCAGGTTGAATGGGGCCTGGAGCAACCTGGTCTAGTGGGAGGTGCCCATTGCAGGGGGTTGGAACTAGATGATCTTTAAGGTCCCTTCCAACCCAAACCATTCTAAGATTCTATGAATCTGTGAAAGAATCTTCTTTTCCCATGACAGCTTCTAAGCGAGCAGTGCCATGTGTGTCCCCACCTCTCCTGAGCCAGAGAGGCTGCAAGATCTGCAGGTGCCATTACCCCTGTCCATCGTGAGCCTGCCTCCTGCAGAAATGGCCTTTCCAGGTGTGTGACACCTTTGTGTTTGAGCCACTGAGCAGACAATTTGCTTTCAAATAATAACTGCTTTGAATAATGACTGTTTTGGATAATCACCATTTTTGCAGAGGCACAAAGCTGACATTTCCAGATAAGCTGTTACCTCTCTGCTTCCCAGACGCAGAAGGTTTGCACAAACCCCAAAGATGCCATGGTGTGTGGGGTTATGTCAACCATCAGATGATAACAAATTACTGCAAGCACAAAAATGTGTGGAGAAACCCCAGATTTTTCTTCTCAAGCACACAATTTATTAGCAAATGTCTCCAGCTTGTGTTTCTCTACATCTTCTCTTTGCAACCAGCCATATGGGAGGAAATCTGTGAGTGATGTTATAGCAATTAATACATCCTTACACCATTTGTACAGAATTGGTGAATGAATTATGCTATGGGAAGCAAATGCACTGAGCCAAAGAGGAGAGCTTCATGAATATTCAACTCCTGTCATTTATTTAAAGCAGCAAAGACATGGCACACCATCACCTTCAGAGCACCTGCTCAGATGAAGCTTTATCTCACTTCATGATCTTATTTAGCTTCAAGGGATCCAGTGAATTATCTCACTGTAATTAATTCTTGATCCAAATACAGGGGAGGAAAAAGGAGCCCAGTACTGGACTTGCTCAGGGATCAGAGAATCATAGGCTGGTAGGGGTTGGAAGGGACCTTGGGCAATCACCCAGTCCAAACCCCCCTGCCAAAGTAGGTTCACCTAGAGAAAGTCACACAGGAACGTGTCCAGGTGGCTTTGTAATATCTTCAGAGATGGAGACTTCACTACCTCTCTGGGCAGCCTGTTCCAGGGCTCCATCACCCTTAAATTGAACAAGTTCCTCCTCATATTTAGACAAATTTCTTAAGTTCAGATTTGTGCCCATCACCCCTTGTCCTGTCACTGGGCACCGCTGAAAAAAAGCCTGGTCCCATCCTCCTGCCACCCACCCTTTAAGTATTGATCAGCATTGATGACATCCCCTCTCAGTCTCCTCTTCTCCAGATTAAAAAGCCCCAATTCTCTCAGTCTTTCCTCATCAGAGAGGCATTCCAGGTCTCTCAGCACCTTTGTAGCCTTACAAAGCCCTTTGGTGCCAGCCTGATGCCACAAAGGCAGCACACAATGGACAACCTGTCCTTCTGCAGCCTGAAAACATCCAAAGTTAATCAATATTTCTGCTTTTCAAAGCCACCAAACCCCTCTCACAACTCCCAGTGATCCAGGAGAGCTGCTGGACACTGTCTCTGCTGATGGAATCACAGAATCCTGGTAAGAGTTACCTCTGAGCTGCTCAAGGTGTGTGTCCTTACCTGGAAAGAGAGGATCACGTTTGAGCATTTAGAAATTATTCATTTCTTGCTGTATAAGCACGTTAAACATGCTTAATTGAAAGATGATTTTTCTTTCCACCAAGACATTATCACATAATTAGCTAAATTAACTGCCTAATTCCTGCAGCTCTGAAGCACCATGTGTTCTGACTCCACAGATAGTTGTTTGAATACCTGTTGTGGGAACGCTCTGACCAAACGACTGAGCCTGCCCATGTCAGCAGAAGGAATCATTGCAGTCCTGCTCCCCTTGCTTCAAGTTCTCTCTTCAGCACATTGAAACAAGATAGAATCATGGAACTGTTAAGGTTTGAAGAGACCTTTAAGATCACTGAGTCCAACCATGAACCCAGCACTGCCAGGTCACCGCTAAACCATATCCCTCAGCACCACACCTACACAGCTTTGAAACCCCTCCAGGGATGGGCACCCCACCACTGTCCTGGGTAGCCTGGTCCAGGCTTTGATAACTCCTTTGGTGAAAAAAATGTTCCTCATGTCCAACCTAAACCTCCCTTGCTACAAGAGAAAATAATTATAAGTATTTTGAGTTCAAAAATGAGAACACTTTAACTGTCTAGGACACAAAGCTGTGATTAACTCTACAGCTTAGAAAGCAACCCAACATCAAGACATGAAGATGCAAACCTTTGTCTTCTGACAAGCAGAAGGAAGTCCATATCAATTCCTTTCACCTACACCCAGCACCTGTACACATATTTCTCTACGACCACGGCTCTATGCCATCCAAAGCTAAAAGATTGTTTTGGCCTCTCACACCCATCCAGGTAATGGACAGGAACAGTTTCCCACCAGCAGCTCACAAATCCATGTGCTGTAACCATGGCAAAGAGCTTGACTAGAAGTCTCCTGTCCCCACCACAGATAAGCTGCATGACACTGGGAGCGCCCACTATCAGCCACTCCTTAATTATGACAAGGGGTAGAGAAGCAAATGGGAAACTCCTGAGTGGGTGGAAAGGGGACAGTGAAAGGGCTGTGGTTGCCTAGAGACCTTCTCCTGTGCTGGAGGATGAGTTTGCTGGGTATAGAAGGTCCTGCGCTGCTCACTTGAGCACCAACACTCTATGATGGGCAGGCTAAGGCTGCTGCTCATTTCCACAGAGGGGAGGGATAAAAGGCACAGCTTTGGCTGAGGTATGGAGCTCTGCTCACACCCTCAAGAATTGCTGTCAGGGGTCATGGCTTTGAAGATAAACCTTGTTTCCATTCTATAGAAGACTGAGATTTGCAAGCTTGGAAGGTCCCAGAGAGGTCACAGGTTGGTGTGTCCACACCTCCCACTTGCTAGACCACTCTACAAGAGTGCTGGACTGTCCCATGCTCTGCAGAGTTGAGTGCTGTTGCCATGAATGGTGGAACACTGCTTTTCTCAGGGGTCTCCAGAACCTCCTTCTGGATGCTACCATAAGACTCTTAGCAACCCTTGTCAGTGGTGCCCAGTAGCAGGGTACGAACTGGAACCCAGGAGGCTCAATCTGAAGAGAAGGAAAAGCTTTGCTGCAAAGGTGTTGGAGCCCTGGAGCAGGCTGCCCAGAGAGGTTGTGGAGTCTTCTTCTCTGGAGAGATTCCAAACCCAGCTGGACATTGTGATCCTGGGCAAGCTGCTGTGGCTGCCCCTGCTTTAGCTGGGTGGTTGGACTGACTGATCTCCAGAGGTCCCTTCCTACCCCTAATGTTGTGTGTGATTCTAAGGATGTGCTTGCACTCCCTACTGATGAACAGTGGAGCTCATCAGTAGACTTTCAGCATCACAGATCATTCCTGGCACGTTGCAGTCAGACTGGTTGGATCAGATGGTCCTTGGGGGTCCTCCCAACCTGGCATTCTGTGAAAGTTTGGATGCAATGTGGGGATGTGGTGGATGAGGTCTATCTCCAGGCTGATCAGTGAATGGAGAAGAGCTCCTCTGTTTGCTGTTGGAAGGGGTAATTTTTTTTGTTGCACTTCTAGGGTGTAGAAGAAACAGAGTTGGTGTCATCTGAGGGAGGAAGCCTCCCAGAGCCTGCTTAATTCTATCCCCATGGCAGCCTCCTCAGTAAATGCTCCACAGCAATGACACTGTGCCTAGCTGGGTGCACTGAGACATGAAAAAGGAGAAATGGGGGGGGGGGGGGGGGGTGGGGGGGTGGGAATGAGGGTGTGGAATAGCTAATGCTGCATTTCACTCTCATAATTGGTTGAGATGCTGTAAATCTTTTTATATCTGCCTTTTTTTTTTTTTTTTACCAAAAAATATATTGCTCTTCCAAGCAGTAATTCAGGCTTGTTAGTCTTAAGTTTAATAAAGTTTCCAGTAATGAGTTTTCCAAATGTTGAAGCTGTTATTCTGCTCTCTCCAAATGAAACCAAAATTGCTTTTCAGACACAAAGCTGTCAGTGTTAGATCGTGACTGACAAAGTGACTTCTAGCTAACAAACGTTCCTGTCTCCATCTCCCACCTGACTCCCCTTCCACCTGGAGAAGGTGGGATTGATAAAGATCTGTGGAGGCTTGAAGGATGTGGGAACCCCCCCACCTAAAGGTGAGGTCCTCTCTGAGGGCAGTTGGGAAGCCTGGATGAGGCCATCCTGCTGTCCCAGCAGCTTTCCTAGTGCCTTCTTACAAAGAGTTGCTAAGGGAACTGGGGTTGTTTAATGTGGAGAAAAGGAAGCTGAGGGGAGACCTCATTGCTCTCCAACAACTCCCTGAATGGAGCTTGGAACCAGGTGGGGGTTGGTCTCTTCTCCCAAGGAACAACTGACAGAGCAAGAAGACATAGCCTCAAGTTGCACCAGGGGAGGTTTAAGTTGGATGCTAGGAATGATTTCTTTCCCGCAAGAGTGGTCAGGCATTGGAACAGGTTGCCCAGGAAAGTGGTGGAGTCACTGTCCCTGGAGGTGTTCAAGAAACATGTGGACATGGCACTTGGGATCATGGTTTAATGGCCATGGTGGTGTTGGGTTGATGGCTGGATCTGATCTTAGAGGGCTTTTCCAATCAAAACTATTCTTTGATTCTGTGAAGACCTGGTTTTGTGATGCCTATCCAGTGGAAAGGAAGCAGCAGCATGGAATGTTGGCCAAGTTCCTTGCAGGACATATCTGGTGGCCATACCTCCCGTCTGTTGTAGATGGAGGCTGGCATCTGCAGTGGCTCACAATCTCCAATGGCCAGCACCAGTTCTATAGCACTCACAATAAGCAGAAGGATCCAAGGTTGCCCAGGGCATCAGCCTTTGGCAGGACTGAAGGAGAACTGTGGGTTTGCCTTGTCTCTATGTGAAGCAGGAAGAAAGCTGTGTTGTGAACCTCAGGAACCAAAAACAGAGCCCAAGCTACAAAGGATGTGACCTGAACCTGGAACAGGTCACAGGTGCTGCCTTAGGAATGAGCATGGTGTGCTGAGCGTGTCCCCGAGGGCAGTGCTGCTCCTGATGGGCAGGTGTTGTGTTGGATGACCACTGGCTGGGTGTAGCAAACACTTGGGATATGTTTCTTGTTCAGGGATGTTTTCAAAACTTGTATCCTCACTTGGTTTGCTGTTCCTGAATGAAGGAAAAGACCCTCTTTCACCTACAGAATCCCGCAGGAGAACACCAGAAAGTGTATGTTCAGTGGTGGCTTGTTGATTTTTATCAATATTGATAGATATTTGACAATACCAGGGCCTGTGACTGTGCCTGACTCCTTTTCATCTATCACCTACAAATCTGGAGGAAGCACAGGCTTTTGTCACCTCCACATAGGGAGAAACATCTGATAAGGAGGCTGAGGGGAGACTTTCTTGCTCTCTGAAAGGAGCTTGTTGCAAGGTGGGTGTTGGTCTTTTCTCCTGAGGAACAAGTGATAGGACAAGTGGGAATGGCCTTAGGTTGCACCAAGGGAGGTTTAGAAGAAACTTCTTCACTGGGGGTCTCAAAGACTGGAGCAGGCTCCCCAGGGAGGTAGCTGAATCCCCATCCCTGGAGGTATTTCAAAGACACAAAGACATGGTGCTGAGGGACGCAGTTTGGCATCAGGCTTGGTGGAGCTAGATAATGGTCGGATGCAATCTCCAAGGTCTTTTCTAACTGAAATGATTCTGTGATTCTATAAGTGACTCAAAGTGTCAGCTGGCACCAGGTCTCAACACAAACCAGCCATGTGGGAATCCATCTACTCACCAGAAGTTCACCAAGCCTGTGAAGAGTGAACTCAGCTCAATGCTTTAGCAGAAACCAGGCTTCTAGAGGACTCTGAGTAAAAACAGGTTCAAAGAGATGCTCAGAATGGCAGGGCTAAAGCAGAAGTGTGTAAAGATGTCAGAAGGATGATGAAGGAAAGAGGCTTGGCAGGGCATGCAGAAGAAGTGTGCACAGCTGTCTGGACCAATAGCTGGAGAAACCATCAAGCCAGCTAAGCAGAGAGAAAACTTGAGGTCAAGTTTCGAAGTGTACCAAAATGTGCTGAAGATGATGGGGACTGCAAATTTCCTTTGCAGCCTTGGTGACTGGTACTTCAGAAAAATTCTGCCCAGGATACAGCCCCAGGAAATCCCCTTAGGGGTTGCCAGTGGCTGTGGTGGCCTGCAGAAATTGAGAATCAGGTAGATGTTTCTGGGAGCCCAAGTTTGTTCTTACAGGAGATCATAGAATCACAGAATACATCAGGTTGGAAGAGACCATTGAGGGTCAGGTTGTTCAGGGCCCCATCAAGTTTGACCTTATATGTCTTCCAGGGATGGGGCCTCCACCACATCTCTGGGCAACCTGCTCCAGTATTTCACCACCCATGGAGATGTGAATCTCCACGTTGGTGCTTGTACTGCTCAGGACACTTGCACAACATCATCCCAATGGAGAAGCTCAGCTGCTCCAGGAGGGTTTGATGCATCTGGCAGAGGTTTGTCCTAAAGTCAGAGGCTGAGGCTGGGGCACAGGAATCAGTGCTGATCAGGTGGAACTGAAGTTGTTCTTTCCACTGCCAAACCCAGTTTGCTCTGAGTAGAGTGGGAACAAGGCTGGGACAAAATGCTCTTGCTGACCCACCTCTTCGTAGCTCTGCTCTGGCATAGAGCTGCCTGCTTTGTTTTGACAGGTTGGATTCATTTTCATGTCTTCTCAGCACTCTCTTCAAATGACAGTTTGTTGAAGCCAGCAATAGGTCAGGGAGCACTTTGAGCACTTCTGGTACTCATACACAGCTATTATTTTTACCTCTTTTCTGTCATGAAGCTATGTCTCTGTGACTGAAGTCCCAGTCTGAAGGAATGTCTTTTTTCCTCTTTAACTCATGATTGCATCTCCTCTGCATGTCCCTAAAACCAGTAAAATGGGTAAAAAGATTCTGCTCTTTCTACATGGAGTATGGAGAAACATTTATGAAAAAACTGTTTATATCTGAGGGAAACCTTCTGGAACCATTTTTATGCCTGATGGCTCATTTGCACACAGGTGCTTTTCAGTGACACTTCTTGATTCTTCTGTGTTTCCCAAATGCAGTTTTGATTCTGTCCTACCAACATCCCCATCTTCTCACTGCTGTGTACTGCTTTTTCCTGGGTTCCTTTTCCTGCCCAGCTTCAAATCCAAAGCCAGTGTAGTCATCAGTCATGCAGGAGCTCTGTGCATTTAAACTGTCATCGTGGAGTGCTCTACTGAGTATAAAACAACAGCTCAAATCTATACAGACCTAGAGGAAGTCTGTCCATGCTGGGCTGAGCAGAATGTGAAGGCTATCAAAATAGCTAAGTTTTGACCCTTTTTTCTGGGTTTACTTGTAGAGAGATATAGAGGGAGACAAAGATCCAAGACTGAACAGGGATTGAGATGGGCATCAGCATATAAAGGATCAGTGGCATTCTTCAGAGCTCCCTGAAACAGCTCAGAAACATAGAATTGTAAAAGTCTTTTCCAACTCAAATGATTTTAAGATCAAGTCCAACCATTCTGTAATTTTACCAAGACTGGTGCTATAAACCATGTCCCTCAGCACCACATTTCTGCCTCTCTCAAAGCCCTCCCAGGGATGGGGATTCAACCACTTCCCTGGGAAGCCCATAGCCATTCTTTAAGAATGCTTTCAGTGATTTTTTTTATTAATGTCCAAACTAATCCTCCCTTGGGCAGCTTGGGACTATTTCTTATCCTGTTGCTTGCTCGCTCCTTGGGAGAAGAGACTGGCCCAAACCTGACTCCAACCTCCTTTCAGGGAGTTGCTGAGTGCCAGAAGGTCTCCCTTCAGCCTTCTTTTCTCCAGGCTGAACAACTCCAGGCCCCTCAGCTACTCCTCACCAGATCTGTTCTCTAGACCCTTCACCAGCCTCATTGCCATGATCTGGACGTGATCCAGCACCTCAGTGTTCTTTTTGGAGTGAGGGGCCTGAAACTAAACCCAGTGCTCAAGGTGTGGCCTCACCAGTACTGAGTACAGGGGGACAATCACTGCTCTGCTCCTGCTGGCCACACTATGGCTGATTGAGGCTGGGATGCTGGTTGCCTTCTTGTCTACCTGTGCACATGCTGGCTCATCTTCAGCTGGCTCATTTTCAGCATTATCTCCTTCAAACTCCTGGTGGGCATTGCTCCAGTGCTTTCTGCCAGGCAGTTTCTCTCACAAGCAGATTTAAGCCTTTAATGGGGCCATGACCAATTCATCTATTTATGGGCAAAGAGGAGGAATCATGCAAGTGGGCTCGGAACAGTCTGAGTAAGCACCTTGCATCAAGCAGCTTTGCCACCTCCAAGAATGTATATGTGGTAGATGGCACTTAAAATCACAGAACTGTTGAAGTTTGAAGAAAACTTTTGAGATCATCAAGTTCAACCACTTGCATGGAGCTCACAATCCCACCGCTGAAACATGTCCCCCAGCACTACAGCCACATGTCTTTCAAACACCTCCAGCAATGGTGACTCAACCACCTCCCTGGGCAGCCTGTTCCAATGCTGAGAGGCTGTGATCTTCTTAAATACCTTGATTATATTCTTTTACCAATAATTTAAACATTAACTCTAGTTCTTTGTGAGCTGTAGGATTCTCTGCCACAGATAGCTGTAATTTAGGTTTCATAGCTTCATAGAATCATAGAATGGTTTGGGTTGGAAGGGATCTTCAAGATCATCTAGTTCCAACCTCCTGCCATGGGCAGAAATACCTTTCACCTGACCAGGTTGCTCTAGGCCCCATCCAACATAGCCTTGGAACACCTCCAGGGAGGGGGCATCCACAGCCTCCCTGGGCAACCTGTTCCAGTGCCTCACCACCTTCATTCTAAAGAATTCTAATATCTAGACCATAACCTTGTTCTCTCTGCACAGCTCAAAAAAGGCCATCAAAGTCAGAGTTAAAATACCCGAGTAAAAAAGTAAGAATCTCTCTAGTTTGGATGATTTACAGGTCCTGGTGCCAATCACTGGGTGCAGCTGAAGTGATGAGTGAGTGACTCTCAGAGCTCCTGGCTGCTTCCACAAAGCCCCATCCTGCTAAGACTTTATTTCTCTGAGGAGCCATCAGAAGTGTGTAATTCAAACCATCTAATTTACTGCTGAACTCCAGGGAAATTTTGCTAGGGACTGAAGACAACGTGGGAAAAATCTCAAAACCTGTAGAAAAACAAGGATAAGAAATAAATTCCAGCTAGCTAATGGATTTAGTGTGTGTGTGTGTTCACTTGTGCTCTTCATGTCAGAAGAGATAAAATGATCATTTTCCCCTAATCCTCCAGGATGTATCCACTCCATGTTGCTCTTAAAACATCCCTCCTTGTTTGCTTCATCTGTGGCCTGCAGATCGCTTACCCCCACAGCTACCAGCGCGTGTGAGCTTCCTCAAGCCAATGTGAAGAGTGCTTCCATCTCCTTGATGGGATAAACCAGACCCTGGCCCCTAGGTCATCCCTCTCATGCTTCCTTCTCCTGGGCAGCCCTGCTGCCTGCCTTGGCTGTGAAATTCATGTCAACACATGGATGCCACATTGCACAAGTCAGCAGAAATCTCATCTTTTTATAGAAGCATGCAAAGCCATGAGCTGCTTCTGGTGCAGCAGGAAACTCGCACTGTCAGCAGATGCACCAAAGAGAGGACAGGGGAAGAGAAACAGGACAACGCTTTTCTTCAAGGGACAGAAAGGTGAGTTGGAGCTGTAGGTGCAGGGAGCATTCAAAACTCTGCTGAAGCTGTGGAGGACCATCATCTAGTGCTGTTAGAACAACATTCAAGTGATGGTGCCACCCCAACCCTCATGGAAAGGTTTGCTAACAAGGAAGGTGCATTTGCCAGGCATGTCTTGTGTCCTCCTGCAACTCATTTGAAGTGTTACTGGGAGATGTTTGTGGAGCTGTCCTCTGTGCTTTGTATTCTCTGAGGATTAGCTCAACTGCAACCAAAAGCCAGCAAAGATGGAAACATGAGCAAGAATTGGTTGGTTGATACTTGACAAGGTTTCACATCCCTAAGCTAAACTTGGCTTAGAAGCAAGACCCTGGAAGAACCCTGCTGTCTCTGAAACTCAGGTTCAAACAGAGTGTGATGTATGTTGTCCATGCACAAAGTTGTCTACACTCTGGGCAAAGATGTCCTTCAGATCCATCTTTATCCTTTCCATTCTCTGGTTGCAGCAAGTGTTGGTTGCTGTTTGTTCACTTTGCTTTGCTCCCTGATTCATCTCTTGGTCAGTAAATGAGCCCAGGTGGATCCACCTCTTTCAGGGACAGGCAGGTGGGTTTGTTCCCAGCCAGCATTAAAGGATACTCTCAGCCCCCAGCATCCAGCAGGAAAATCTTCAAATATATCTTTCCTCTCCAGGGCATTCTTCATGCTCTGGATGCATGGGGCTCATCTTGCAGCTGAGTTATGAAGAGCCTGAGAGTCAATCACCAAGGCTCAGGTGCACCAACCAGCCTGCTCTCCTTATTAAACACTGCACTATGCTCCCAAAGGACAAAACACAATATTGGAGAAGAGAGCTGATGAAAGGAAGGGCCTAGAGTGAATGCAAGCTGAGCTTTAATAATCTGTGTTCCCTGGCAGGAACAACCTCCTGCTGCTGGTGAGTGTGGTCCCTGTGCTGGCACAACCCCTGCTCAGTGTGTATCCCATTGGCCGGCACAGCCAAGCCTCCCTAGCTGCTCAGGACAGCATGGGTGGTGTGGCCACAGGCTGAGGACTGTCTGTCTATGGAGAGCAGGGCTCACCTCCTCTTGGTCATTAACCAGGCAGATACCTTCCTGCAATAAACACCTGCGTACGTGCCAGGGTACCCATCACCCATTCCTGCAGTAGTGGACTCTTGATACCAACAATCCTGCAATGCTGAAGAACAAGACAAAATGTGTGGACATGGCACTTGGGTACGTGGGGTAATGGCCATAGTGGTGTTGAGTTGAAGGCTGGGCTAGCTCTTAGAGGTCTTTTCCAACTGAAACGATTCTATGATTTTATTCTATGAAAACAGAGGTATTTAGCCTTTCTGGCTCTAATTCTTTCTACATCCTCCTAGTCTGGAGAAAAGGAGGCTGAAGGGAGACCTCATCTCCACCATTCTCTGAAAGGAGGTTGGAGTGAGGTGGGGATTGGTCTCTTCTGCCTAGTATCAGGTGATAGAACAAGAAGAAATGGCTGGAAAATGTGCCAAAGGAGGTTTAGGTGAGGAGCAAATCCTTCCTGCAAGCATGGTCAGGCACTGGAACAGGCTTGTTCAGCTTCATCTTCAGAATTTCAATTCCACAGAATCACAGAATCAATAAGGTTGGAAAAGACCTCAAGGATCATCAAGTCCAACCTGTCACCCAAGACCTCATGACTACTAAACCATGGCACCAAGTGCCACGTCCAATCCCCTCTTGAACACCTCCAGGGATGGTGACTCCACCACCTCCCTGGGCAGCACATTCCAACATCTAACAACTCTCTCCGTGAAGAATTTCTCCTCCCCTCAAGCCTAAACTTCCGCAGGCACAGCTTGAGACTGTGTCCTCTTGTTCTGGTGCTGGTTGCCTGGGAGAAGAGACCAACCCCCACCTGGCTACAACCTCCCCTCAGGTAGTTGTAGACAGCAATGAGGTCTCCCCTGAGCCTCCTCTTCTCCAGGCTAAACAACCCCAGCTCCCTCAGCCTCTCCTCGTAGGGCTTGTGTTCGGGTTATTTTCAAAAAGAAATCGGAATTGGTATTGGAACAGGCTGCCCAGGGAGGTGGTGGAGTCACCACCCCTGGCAGTGTGGACCAGGCACTCTGGGACATGGTTCAATGGCCACGGACATGTTGGGTTGATGGTTGGACTTGCTGATGTTACAGAGCTTTTGCAACCCAAACATTTCTGCGGTTCTATGATCTTCCACATGTGACCACACACATCCTCTAATTTCATTAAGAATTATTATTCTTTCTCTCTCTTTATCATGATCTGCTTTCACCTGGAATTACTTTTCCCCCTCATTTAATACTTCTCCTTCCTTTTAAAGTCTGCTTGAAGAGCTCCAGCAGCGCTCTGCCA
This sequence comes from Indicator indicator, assembly GCF_027791375.1. Lineage (NCBI taxonomy): Eukaryota > Metazoa > Chordata > Aves > Piciformes > Indicatoridae > Indicator > Indicator indicator. Next base: position 35,763,586 of record NC_072013.1, read on the forward strand.
TGCAGTTACTCACTGCGTTATCTCGACGTGGCACGGCGAGTGTTGCTGACAGCTACCATGCATTTACAACCTGGTGGGGCTGCCAGGGGGTTTACAATGTGTTTGGTATTGCTGTGTGCATTTGATAAGGAGTAGAAGACAGCACAGCAACAGAGCAAACATTTTGTGGTGGTAAGGTCTTGAAATACTTTTTGTATCTTTATTCAGTCAGGTTTTTTTCCTTACCTCTTTACATCCTAGGACTCTGGGGGAGAAATTCAAACAAAACTCCAAGTCTCTTTCCTGGTTACTTTCACACTTCTCTCTGTTTCCAAGAATCTTACAGAAAATGAGCTCTGAGTCTTCCTGGGAGATGTTTGAAGTTCATTGCAATCAGAATCATAGAATTGCTGTGGTTGGAGAAGACCTTTAAGATCATTGAGTCCAACCATTCTCTAACTCTGCCAAGTCTGGTGGTTTCTCAGCTTCTACAATGCCTCCAGGCAGCAATCTTGTTTCTGAATGTTTTTCCCCCTCAGATTTGTAGCATGTCAGTCACCATGGCCAGCTGCTCCATCAGCTCCCCTCCTCAGGAACTGTCCTTATCCTCCTGCCTCCTCTAGGATTTCATTTCAGCAAATACTTAACTGTTGTAGAAGCTTCAACTGCTGTAGAAGTCTGGGTTGCCATATAAATGGGCAGACAAAAAGTGAAGTCCTGTACATTGCCGTGGTAGAGCTGTGGAGACTTGAGCATCATTGCTAAGAGTGATGGGCAAGTGATGGCCAACCAGGCTCTTCCCACCTGCAGGGTCTCTTCATCCAGCTCCCAAGGGCATGGAGCTGACCCTGACCCACCAAAAGGGGTGCAGAGCTTTTGTTCAAGTCCTCCTGATCTGGGGAACCCTCAGCAGGCAAGGTAAGGAGCCTTGGGGGGCGTTTGTCACAATCACAGGAGAGGCAAAGGATGAGAATCACCACTCAAGAGATTCCTGCACCAGGATGGTGAGGCCCACCAGTGCTATGGGTCGTGCCACCCCTGATTTTCAGCCATGAGTGTGAGCAGCTTGAGCTATGGCTCTGTACAACAGATCGTCCTCCAGGTTGAAGGTAAGGTGGGCCTGACTCCTGAACAGCATGCAGCACTGTTCTTGAGAGTCACACCAGATGAGAAGGAAAGAGGGGTTTGACAAGGAACAGTGTTTTGAATTAGAATAGGGCAGATTTAGATTGGTCATTAGGGAAAAGTTCTTTACTGTGAGGGTGGTGAGACCACTAGAAAAGGTTGCCCAGACGAGTTGTAGACACATCATCCCTGGGAGTGTCTCAGACCAGACTGGATGAGGCCTTGAGCAACCTGGTCTAGTGGGAGGTGTCCCTGTCCATGGCAGGGAGGTTTGAACTAGATGATCTTTAAGGTCTCTTCCAGCTCAAGCCATTTTGTGATTTACAGCTTTGGGTTGGATGGTGAAATAATGTCAAAGCACCACAGTGGCAAACTGCAGGAGCTAGAGGGAAAACTTTTTATTTTTTTCACTAAAGAGCCATTTCTAAAAATAGTGTGTGACAAACTGCAAGCAGCATTGCTGCCTTTAGCATGGAAGAGGGGAGGCTGAGCAGAAGCAGTGTGGGCAGGAGGAACCCTTGGCTTCATGTACTTCAGTAGTCCTCAGCGAGGTGATTGCTCACTTAGGCTGAGAAGCTGGGATCGGTTCCGTCACGTCTGGGCTGGCTCTGTCATACAGATGAGGATCATCAACATGAGGAGAGGAGAATCAGGAGCCAACAATGACAGGTCAGCCCAGAAAGACTGAACCAGCTCAGGGTCAGACATTCCTTCTCCAACCCATTTCCCATGGTCTCCTGCTTTGCTGACTTGCTCCTAGGGCTACATTTTCAGGCCAAGTTCCAGCTCCAGTCCGAGGCCAGCTCCTCAGAGATTCCAGCATCAGTCCTATGGACGATGCGCAGATATAGATGTGCAGAGCCTCTGTCATTCCTGAAAGGGATTGGGAAGGGAAAGCAAACATAAAGAAGGAACAAGCAAAGCTATCACCAGCATGTGATGCTCAGGGATCCATAACCTCCTCCTGTTCCTCACCCCCAGCCTTTAGGGAATGCATCATCGGTTGTGTCACATTTTTGTACTACAGCCCTTACAAGAAAGGAAATCAGTATGGGAAAGAAGGTGGAAAGAGAAGGACAATCAGTGGCTGGAGGCCAAGCTGTTGAGCAGTGCTGGCTGCAGTCTCCTCTCAGACAGCTCCTTGTCTCTGGCAGCTCTCACCATACAGGGCTGGGAGTGAGAGGATGGTAGGTGGGTACATGACCAGGCTGCAGGCAAGCAGGCTAATGTTCATACAAAGAGGGATGACACAGGCACAGGGCAGTCTGGTATTGCCTGGGGACAGGCTTCCTAGTGAGCAGCAACACTATGGGAGCCTCCTCTTTGAAAAGACACTGGCACATTGGGAATGGCACCTGGATGCCTTTGAACATGGGGGTGAGTACCCATGCACCTATCTTGACCAAGAGAAGAATGGGGTTAAGAATAATTTGTTTCATAAAAGTAGCGTTTCTGCAGTCCTGTTGACTGTGTTCTTCATTCTCTCCATAGCTGTCACAGCATTTGCATGGGCAGGGTACATGAAGCTGGTTCTATCCACAGGGTTCATGCCAAGCCCAAAGCTTACCCAGATCACTCTGGAAAGGACCCACAAGCAAACAAGGGCAGAAGCAGGAGGTGAAGAATGACTCAGAGGGGTTTAGGGTACCTGTGGCCCCAGAACAGCTCAGACAGCAGGTGTAATGGTGGCAGCTTAGAGAGCCAGAGGTGAAGGATGTTCTGGGCTTTCTGGAGAATGACACAGCACCAAGTCTGCCAGGATGCACAAAGACACTAAGTCATCAGGACAGCCTTCTGGAGATGTGTCAGCTCCTAGGAAACGAAAAACACAGCTTTAAAAATGCCTTAAAAAGCCTTTCCATCAGATTCTTTAGCTTTCAAAAAGCACCCTAGGACACTTCACACTGAAGGAGATGGGGGTGACTAAAAGCTGCAGCACCCAGCCTTGCCCAGGAGCTCAGCTTCTGAGAGGGAATAAAGTCCAAGGCTTCAGATGTGCTGATAGTTCAAGGTATCTGCCCTTGGAGTGGGTGGATTTGGAGAAAGTCTATGGGCAGACACAGACACTCCATAGGGACAGGGTCTGCTTTCTCCTGGATGGAAGAACCCATCCTGCATGTTGGAGGAACAGGGTGCTGCACCCCAGGGTGCTTCTCCCTGGGCACATGGCAGTGAAGGGTTTTGGGAGCAGAGGAGTGGGATGAGCTCCTGTGTAAAAAGCCTCCCTCACCCCTTCTTGCCTGGAAAGCAAGGATGCTATGCTGGGAGCTGCTGAACTCTGCTGCACAGAGATGGGTGAATGGTTTGGCACTGACAGTCTTCTCAGGATGAGCAAATGCAGGACCTGCAGCCATCAAGAGCTTTCTGCAAGGCCAGCACTTCCACCTGGATGCCTGCTTCTCCGGGCCCTTTCCAGCCCTCCACAGCACTGCAGAGCTCTGTGCCATGTTCATACTCCCACTTCTGCCCTGGCTCTGCCCACACAGCCCTAGAGCAATCCTTGGGGATCTCCTGCATCTCCATCCTCCCCAGCACCTCCCACCCCTCAACCCATGCCAGCAAATAGGGATTTTTCCAAGAGCTGTCTTGTGGTGGGAGTGTTCCCAGAATGCAAACAACCCCAAAACCAAGGCAGGCTGAAAAAAAGGAGACCTTTTTTCCATCAGGGAAGGCTGGAGACACACAGATCTTTGATTCTGATCTGGCATATAGAGAAATAAGCTTTATTTTCTCTTATCAAGAAATTTAACTTGAGGAGTCCAGGTAAAAACCTGCCCTGTGCCCTGCCAGCACATGAGCATTATCCAGGAACTGGGGAAGCCCCAGGACTACAGGGTTGCAGTTTGCCATGGGGGGGATGTACTTCTCCACACACAACAGAAGCTGCTGGGTGGTTGTTAATCTTCTTTCCCAAGGAAAGAAGATGCTGAATTACAGAGCCACTCCTCAGGAAGGGACCTCTGGGGTCTGTTCTTACACATGTGAGTGAGTGTAGGGAGAAGCTGAGAGCAGCAGGAGCTGGCTTACCATGAAATTTCCCCCTATGGGGGCTGGCCCCAGAGGGAGATATTATCTACACATCTAGGAACATCAGCATAAGCCCAGAGAGATCAGGGTTGGCTGAAGGTCAGCCAGACAGCGAGGAGCAGCTCCTTTGATACCCTGTATACACTGCTCCATCTTCTCCTTGGAGTGCAGGCAGCAATGGCAACGTCTGAGGGTGAGGAATGATCTGATGTTCTCCTTCCTTTCCTTCACTGACAGCCAGAAGCCCAGAGGAGATCCCTTCCCACTGCTCCAGTCTGCAGCTCAAAGAGGAGCTGAGCTGAACACAAACATTTCAGCAAAGCTCAGCTCTTCTGCTTTCCAGGTGGGGGGCTAGGGGTGGTGGGCAGCCCTCTCTGGAGACCCCCACCCAGAAGCCATCGTGTCCAGGTAAGGCAGGCATGCAACCCTGGATGTATCTGGTAACAATGCCTTTGGTTAGCAGGAATTAGGGACAGGCTGCCTAAGGGAGGTGTAGTCAGCATCCCTGGAGGTGTTCAGGAAACACGTGGACATGACACTTTGGGATGTGGTTTAATGGACATGGTTGTGTTGGGTTGATGGTTGGACTCTGTCTTGGAGGGCTTTGCCAACCAAAACAATTTTGTGCAATAGCAGGAGTGGGAAGAGGGGCTGACAGAAAACCTCAAATCCCTCTGGTTGCAGAGGGCCATGCAGTGCAGTCTGGAGCCCTGCCCAGGACACAGCACACGCTGGAGAGCCCATCCTTGCTTCTTGCCAGAATAAGGGTATTCTGAGCTGCAAAATTCTCTTCATCATTGCCACCATCAGCACCAGGCTGTCTGAATTGAGGCTTTAAGCAACGTGGTCTAGTAGGTGAGGTCCTTGTCCACGGCAGATGGGTCAGAACTTGATGATCCCTAAGGTCAGTTCCAACTCAAGCTATTCTATGATTAGAGATGTAATCATAGAAGAACCATTGAAGGTTGGACTTGATGGTCTTGGAGGTCTCTTCCAACTTAAAAAGTTCTATGATCCTATGAATGAAGATATACTTCAAGATGATGACATACTGGTGGCACCATCTCCAGGTGCCAAGATGGGCTTCCTATGTTTCTCTGCACCATCAGCCAGCAAGGTTTGTCCTGAGGTCCAAGGGTATATCCAGCCCAGCACCACGCCTGCTCAGCCCACCAGCTCCTCCATCCACAGCTGTCCTCCAAGCAAGACTGCTACAATGAGGGGTTTAAAGTCATGAAGACCACCTGGAGGTATGGTGGTGGTGTATCAAACTGGGACCTCTCCTGTCACCAGAAATGTCTGTCTGCACACAGCAAAGTCTGTCTTGATAGAAAAAGTAATGCATCTGCAGCTTTTGGGGTAAAATTTTGCCTTCTTTTTCTTATGGCAGAAATTTTGATAATTTACCTGTTTTCTTCCAGCATTATTTCTCCAGCTTTGGCAGCCAGTGGAGCAGAGGGGACTCTACCAGTTGGTTTCTATAGTCTATGGGGATGGTTATTTAAAGAGGTTCCTCTGAGTGCTGAGAGGTCTGTCACAATCCAAGCTGACCTTGGGCTGGGTAGGTTGTCCTCCTCTCACCCCAGTGCTAGCACTGCAGAGCTGAACTGAACTGAACATCTTCATCTTTAGCAGCACTTCCCAAGGATTAATTTTGCTGCATGTTTCCTACCCCTCTGTCCACAAGCTCTAAAACAGCTTCCCTTTCTTCCCTTGTGTCCAACCCAAAGTTAGATTCAAAGCTGCTGCCTCTGTGCCAACATTTGTAAAGGTTTTGGCTAAGAGTGTGATGGCATCAGAAAATTTTAAAGATGACAGGGGGAAAAAAAAAAAAGGTTTTCCCTAAAAAAGATTTGCTTTGGTAAAGGAAAGACAGTTCAGTGAGTGCATTGTTGATGTGGCTGTCACCAATCCCTCTGTAGGTGTTCATTTGTCACTGGTATCACTTACCAGAGCTTCAGCAGTCGGTAATCAGGACGAAGGCTTCAGCACTGTGATGAGTTAATTAAGGATTCCTCATCATACCACTGATAATGACAACAGCCTTGCTCTGCTCTCACTTCTCATCTGCACGTGCTCCGTGTTTCCATGAGGGGCACCGTCGTCACTCGTTGCTGGATGTCAGAAGAAAGTGTAAAAAGAAGGAGCTGTCAGCCTTTCAGGCAGTTTCCTCTCCTCAATCAGGGCTGAGCAGAGGTGGAATAAGACAGGCGCAGCATGTCAGAGGGCTCCATCCTGTTGCACCCTGCAGGGCAGGGTGGTGAAGCCCTTCCAGCTGTGACAGAATGTTAAAAGTCTGTGAGGTTACCACACTGATGCCACAGTGAGGGCACAGATGGAGTGCTGGGTCCAGTTCTGGGCTCCCCAGTTCAAGAGAGACAGGGAACTACTGGAGAGAGTCCAGTGGAGGCTACAAAGGTGCTGAGGGTCCTGGAGCATCTCTGTGAGGAGGAAAGGCTGAGAGACCTGAGGCTATTTGGCCTGGAGAAGAGCAGCCTGAGAGGAGACCTTCTCAATGCTCAGCAAGAGCTAAAGGACCTGTGGGGGCCAAGAAGATGGGGCCAGACTCTTGTCAGTAGTGCCTAGGGACAGGACAAGAGGCAGTGGGAACAAACTGGAACCCAGAAGGTTCCACCTGAAGGTGAGGAGAAGCTTCTTTGTTGTGAGGGAGCCCTGGAACAGGCTGCCCAGAGAGGTTGTGGAGACTCCTTCTCTGGAGACATTCCAAACCCAGCTGGCCATTGTGATGCTGGGCAAGCTGCTGTGGCTGCCCCTGCTTTAGCAGAGGGGTTGGACTGGATGATCTCCAGAGATCTCTTCCAATCATCCTCCATGCATTGGGATTCTGGGAGAGGCTTTGCCTACCGGGTTCTGGGTATTTCAGATGACCAGGCAGTGAGTCAGTATGGAATCATAAAATTATAGAATAGTTTAGGTTGGAAAATACCTTTAAGACTTAGTCCAACCATTAGCCCAGCACTAGCAAGTCCACTGCTAAGCCATGTCCCTCAGCACCACAACTACACAGCTTTTAAACAGCTCTACGGGTGATGGTTCAGCCCCTTCCCTGGGCAGCCTGCATGTCTGGGCAAATCTCTTTCTAGAGCTAATATTTATATTGTGAAGGCATCTGGTCTGAAATGGGAGGAAGGACTTCAGATTAAAGACCACTGCCCAGAGCTGGCGGGGCTGGGGCTGTCTGTGGTACCATAGTTCTGAGGGGTCTCTGCAAGGGGAAGAAGGCTGTTGAGGATGGGGACAGCCACTTATCACCCCAGGGCAGGTGTCCCCACAAGGAGGTTGCCATGCTGGAGACAGACCACAGTCTGCTGGGCAAGTACAAAGTGGGCATCACCAAGCCTCAGCAATGCCACCCTGGCAGCTCTGGAGTGCATTAGTGCCAGCTCTGGGGTTCATCCAGGGACATGAGTGGAATCCTAATGACCCTGCAGTGCAGGCAGCAGTTTCCCTGCACTGGCAGCTGGCACAGGGCCACCCAGCCCCAGGTTCTGCTGCCCATGGTAAGCTGCAGAGGATGCCCAGGGGATGGCAGGAGGGCGGCAGAACAGGCTGCAGAAGATTCTGAAACCTGCTGGCAGAAGTTGCAGATCTATAATAGGAAGGGAAAGCACAGCCTGGGGGAAGGGAGCAGAAGAGGCTTTCTCCAGACTCCAAGACAGGTGCTGTGGTGTGGGTATGCTTTTAGAGAGCAGCAGATGGAGAGGAGCTGGCATGTGGTGGGCACAGACTTTTGAGCAGGGCCTATTGTGACACAGGATAAGGAGTGATATTTTAGGCTAAAAGAGGGAGATTTAGACTGGAGAAGAGGAAGAAATATTTCACGCTGAGGATGGTGAGACCCTGGGCCAGGTTGCTCAGAGAGATTGTAGATGCCCTATCCCTGGAATCATTGCAGGTCAGGTTGTTTGGGGCTCTAAGCAACCTGCTCTGGTTGCAGATGTCCCTGACCCCCCTGCAGGGGGTTGGACTGGATGACTTTTAAATGTCCCTTCCAACTTGGTCTGGGATTCCATTATCCATATCTGTAGCTGTTTGGATGGTTTGTGCATTTACTCAGCTGTGTCCAAACCTGTATCTTTAATTTCACAGGTCTCCAAAGAAGGAACCAGCACACTGAGGGAGGCCTTTCCTGGCCCATCAACAGGCTGGTTGAAGGCAGGCAGTGTGCAGGTGATGGTGGTAGTTTTGGGATGTTCCTACAGTTCCTTCCATGTGGGAAGTTACATGGAATGCTCTTTGGGAAGGGAGGGCAGAGAGGGACACCACATTCACCTGGGGTGGCTGCTGGCTGCCAACACTGATCATTGCATGAGATGGAGGACCTTCTGCCTAGGATGAAGCTCCAACAGTGATCAGTTCTGAGCACTTCTGCACCTCTCTCAAGGTTTTAATTCTTAATAATGCTCCTTCTCTGCAGCTTCTGAGTTGCAGAACCATACATCAGCAAACCTGTTAAGGACACCAAGGAGCAACAGCCAGCACTATGCTGACAGGGTTGTGAAGGGCCTTTGAACTGATGAAAGAAGAAGAAGGGGAGAAGGAAAGGGAAAAATAGGTGGAGAGGGTGAAAAGAAAAAGGTTTAGTACAAGAGGCAAGAAAAAAAGCTGAAGCAAAGCCTAAAAATCTGGGAGAAAATACTGATCACCTTTCTGTCCTTTTGCCTTTTTTTGCCAGACTTTACTGGGAACATCATGGGCTCAGCAGAAGCAGCTCAGTATAGAATCATAGAATTGTTTTGGCTGGAAGAGACCTTTAAGATCCTGAAGTCCAACCATCAACCCAGCACTGCCAGGTCAGCACTAAACCAAGTCCCTCAGCAGCACATCTACACAGCTTTGAAACCCCTCCAGGGATGGGAACTCCTTCACTGCCTTGTGAATCCTGGACCAGGCCTTGACAACCTTTTTTGGGGAACAAATTGTTCCTCATGTCCAACCTCAACCTCCCCTGGTGCAACTTAAGGCCATTTCCTCTCATCCTATCTCTCAGGTTCTTTCAAATCCTTCAGTACACTTCGGAATTCTGTCACAACAGAAGGAATCAGGATGAAAACAATGTGTTCTAAACCATTCCTGTGAGTCCTTTCATTTAACTGTCTCCTTTGAATGCTGACATTTTAGGGCTGGCTTTTCACAAGGGGTCTGTCCTCACCAGCACAACCAACTCAGGCCAGACTTAAACCTTCTCTGCAAGAGGCAGGACTGGGAAAGCTCAGGGACTCCCAAGAGCATCAGGGGTTCCTGGTCCCTTTCCCAACACAGCTGTAGCGGTTGCAGCTGCCAGGAGGCCAAATTTACCTTAATGGAGAGGAGAAGGATGGGTGCCAAGAAGCCCAGGGCAGCAGAGCCCATGGCACAGGGACCACCACGCTGTGCTGACAGATCTGCAGCAGTTGTGCTGCAGCTGCAGGGCTGAATATTTGATGCCAATCTTCTCCTCTTCTGTAAATGTTGATACTGCCTAATGCAGGCTTTGGCAGAGAAGAGTCTGCAGGGCTGCTGCCTCCCATTTGTCTCTGCCCTCCTCAAACATCTCCTGTATCACAGGCTGTCTGTCCTCATCCTGGGAAAGCGCTGTGAAGAACCATGACCCACAGTAATTACTTCACTGTTAAGCAGGGATGAGAACATGGTACAGACCCAAGCCATTGACTGACCTTTGCTGGTGACACAACAAATCAGGAGTCTCCATGCTGGAGCATCATGGGATGCTAAATGCTGTAATGCTTGCCAGGGAGAGGAGTCAGTTGCACTGAGGAAAATGGGCCAGTGCCAGGGGGTGTTTGCTCACACAATCTTTAGATTCAACACACAACTGCAGGATTCAGCTCCATGAGTGTTTGGTGAAAGCATCAGCAACCAAACAATAACAGAATTCACAGAGAAAGGGCTTCATAAGCTTCACTAAATTCAGTTCACTCCAATGGGGCTGGGAGTCATAGAAGCATAGAATTGTTTGGCTGGAAGAGACCTCCAAGATCATTGAGTCTAACCATCAACCCAACACCACCCTCTCTATTAAACCATGTCCCCAGGTGCCATGTCCACACATTTCTTGAACACCTCCAGGGATGGTGACTCCATTACCTCCCTGGGCAGCTTGTTCCAATGTCTGACCACTCTTGCAGGAAAGAGATTTTTGCCTGATATTCAATCAAAAGCTCTCACATCAAGGGCAGGTCAACATTTGAGTTTGAGATGATTAACCAAATTGTGAGATCAGCCAGGTGATTGAGATGATTAGGTGGCAGTGAATGTATTTAAAATGTTGTTTAATAATATTTACATGTGATTGCTGTGGAAAATATTTAGCTTGCAACTAACAAGAATTACCCTGGCCATGATGAAAACACAGGGAGGATTTGTAGTATTGGAAGGTAATCCATCTTTGTGGGGAGATTTTCCTCCCAGTTTTAGTTCATTGTGATCAAATGTGAGCATTCTGTAAATGACCTGGCTCTTGCAGGAGTGAAGGAAGCCACTGATGGACATCCTTATCTGCCTCATTCCATGCTGCTTTTACCTGAGGAGAACCAGGGATGAGGAGACAGTGCAGAAATGTGGGCAACTTGGAGTGCCTCATGCCAGCCAGCACACAATGACACCTCAGGAAGATCTGTGCCTCAGTATATCTCTTGTCTAAGATGACTTTGCTTACTTCAGACTAATTCTTTTCACTTGCCCAGGTTAAATCCAGCAAAGCCTGGGCAATGGATACATCCACTGTAACCATAAGGCGAATGAAACCAGTGGAGCTAGGATGCAGGTGATAAATTCCTTCCTCTCCGAGCACTCTGAGTACAAACCCAAAGAATCCATTGCAAAAAAAATCAATATATTGGATAAAGGAGAGTGATGGCATCACCCATTGGCATCTACCAAGCTTGCTGACCGCAGTCTTCAGATGAATGACAGATAAACATTTCAGACTCAGATCTTTGCCAGCATCTCTGAGTCCCCAGCTGCTGCGGGGATATTGTCTAAGAAGATCTCCTTCTAAATTATGTATTCAGACCATGAAGATGCATCAGAAAACAAAGAAATGTCCCCAGGAGGCAGCTCTGGAAAGTCATAAATGTAAGTGGCACTGGAGGAGGCCTATTTGACCTGCACATGGCAATTGCTTTCCAAACAGGAGCATTTCACAGAAATGGAGATGGGTTTGACTTCCATGACACAGGTGAGGAGTACACTGAGAGGAACAGAGATAGGGTGACCCAAATACAGCCCAGTGAGATGTAACACTGGTGGGTCAGGACCAAACAGAGCCAAACTCTAGAGAAGCACAGAGAAATGCTCTGGCTAACAGCAGCCAGTGAGCAGTGGGACAGGCATGTGGGAAAGCAGCAGCTGTGCTTGCTGGTTGTCACAGTCCCAAGAGGATCTACATAAGAGATGGTGGTGTCTCCAGAGAGCGTTTTCATAGAGTCATAGAAAGGTTTGTGTTGAAAGGGACCTTAATGACCATCTGGTTCCAGCCCCCCCTGCCATGGGCAGGGACATCTCCCATCCAACCTAGCCTTGATCACCTCCAGGGAAGAGTCATCTATAGCAACCTGTTCCAGTGTCTCACCACCCTCACTGTAAAGAATATCTTCCTAATCTCTGGTCTAAATCTCCTCTCTTCCAGCTCAAAGCCATTGTCCCTTTTCCTGTCACTACAAGCCCTTGTAAAAAGTTCCTTCCCAGCTCTCCTGTACCTCCCTTCGGGTACTGAATAGCCTTCAGGTCTCCAGACAGCTGCAGAGGATAGGATTGAGTGGAGATCCTCCTGCACTTCTCAATGCATACAAGGTAATGTGGCAAAAGCTCTACACAGATGACCACACCTGGAACCTATTGAAGCTCACTATTTCAAATAGAAAAAAAATGCAGATGCTAGCAGATCCTACTGGCAAAGAAAATGAAATATTTGCAGATATTTGGAAGGTGAAGCTGGAAGATAGCTCTTGGGGAGGATGCCCTTTGAGGGCTGCACACCTGCACAGTGCTGTGAGGAGATACTCTGCAAACTGCAAGGGGCTGATAGGACTTATCATGCTACTTCAGCAGCCACAGCAGAGAGAACTCTGACCCACATCTGGCAATGTGATGCACCACATGTGTAAAGGAGAAATGTTTGCCACTGAAGGTGGTGAGATGCTGGCTCCAGCTGCCCAGAGAGCTGGCAGAAGCTGCATCTCTGGAACCATTCTAGGCCAGATTATTTGGTTCTCTGAGAAACCTGCTCTAGTTACAGATGTCCCTGCTGACTGCAGAAGAGTTGGACAAGATGGGCTCAAAAGGTCCCTTCCTACCTAAACCATTCTATAATTTGATGATGCTATGATGTGGTACATGTGAATGCAGTGAGTGCTAATGCAAGGTCCAGGGTGTCTTTGATGCAGGAGAAGCATCAATAATGAATTAATTAAAATGCAGACAGGAACAAAGGCATAAGCCCCAGCCCATCCTTAGGAACAGAAAGTGGCAGAAGCATGCTGATTTGTTGAGCTTTGAGCAGATCACCTGTCTTGCCCTAACCCTAGGAGAGCTAAAGTGAAGTGGGAAGGTGGGTCTGGGAAGGGACCCTCCAGCCCTGGAAGAACATCACCATCCTCAAACAAACTGGGAGAAAGAAGCTGAAGTGAGAAAATATCCTCACCAGTGTGGTTCATATATGGCATTTTTAGAAGTGTTACTACAGGTGAGAGCTAAAACAGTGAATGGTGGTGGCACACAGTGCAAAAGGAATGTCCACTCTTCTTTTGGCTTGCTCAGTTGTGCTGCCTCTAGGTGTCAGATGTCTCATTTGTACATGCACCGCTGCAAAGCAAAGCTGGAGTGAGGACTCTCAAGACAGTAACCCGGGGCAGTGACAACTCAGCAGACCTCTGGTGTATGTCCTTAAAACTGCTCAGAGCTCCTAGAGATGGAGGATTTTCTCCTGGAGATGGAGGACAGGGCATGAGGAAATGGCCTGAAATTGTGCCGGGGAGGTTTAGGTTGGATATTGGGAAAAATTTCTTTCCTGCAAGAGTGATCAGACATTGGAATAGGCTGCCCAAGGGGTGGTGGAATCACCATCCCTGGAGGTGTTCAAGAAATGTGTGGACATGGCACTTTGGGACGTGGTTTGATGGTCATAGTTGTGTTGGTTTGATGGTTGGGCTTACAGGTTGTTGATGATCTTACATGTCTCTTCCAACCCAAACAATTCTGTAACTCTGTGACTTCATGATTTTCTCCAGGAAATGGAGGATTGTTTCCTATGCAGCTCGGCAGAAGGAGCAGATGCAAACCTAAAGAGAACATGCAGAGATCACACATCAATTGCTACCCTTTACAGACACTCCTTCTTGTGCACTTGAACATCAAGGAGTGAGTCAGGCTGTGAAGAGATGGCAAAGCATGCTGGAAGTGCTCACTGACCCCCTGCTCTTACCAAGCCCCCTTTCTCCTGCTGGTTGTATTTTGTTTGGTTTCTTACCCTCTAGACATGTCAGTTTCATGTGAGGGAAGGAGGAATGAGCTTTGCAGGGCTGGCTTGTATTCCTTTTGAGTAGAAATATGGCAAAGCAGGTCACAGAAAGGTGACATTTATTGGGTATTTCCACATCACCCAAGCAGCAAACATCAGTCAGCTGGAGATTTAATGATGACTGCAAAGGAAGAAGCCCACACTCTGGAAACCCGACCTCGGCTTAGCAAGCATCGACTTTCACAGCTCACTCCTGAAATCTGGGAATCTCAGAGAAGCCTCTGCCATGTACCAGACACAAAGAGCTTTGTTCCAACCAGGGTGTGGGGCAGGATCAAACCCATCCATTTCTGGAGGGGGAAAAAAAAAAAGGGAAGGAGGAGGGACAGAGAGGCAGAGGGGGGGAGGGTGTAAGAGAGATAATGAACCATTCATTTCTTTAATTTTATTTTTCATATAATTATTTAACTTGCTGCCTTTTTTTTTTTCAATTATTTCATCACTTAAAAATTGCCAGAGAGCAATTATGCATATCAAGATTTGCACCTCTATCTGTAAAGGAACATAATTTGCAAGGCTTCTTGCTCATCTAACCAGTATTTTGACAAAAAAAATTCTATTAATGTTTGATATTTAAGAAAGTGTTTACCTTAAATCTAAATGAACTGTGCACTTAAGCATATTAGAAACACTGAGCTTGAAATGTTAAATGCAGATGAGACTGGATGAGGTTTGTTTTCTAATGTGCTTCCTAATGAGTTGTCTGTGGTTTCCATCTTCCTCTTTCTGGGCTTTTCATGGAAACTTCATTTTCTTTAACTTTGTTATCAGAAGAGAAAGCAAAGCAGCTGATACTGTAAAATCTCTTCACAAAGAGGTGGTTTTGTGAAACACTCTTAAGGAGACAAATCCTTCTGCTTCTGGGTGCAGAGTGGATGGAGACACTTTTCTGAGGTGGGTTTGCCCTTGTATCAGGAGGCTCCCCTAGCCCAGGAGCTCCACCATTTAGCCCCCTCTTGCCATGAGCACACATTTGCCAAACATCCATTTTTCTGAATATGTGCATGTGGTTGAGAGAGCTGCTGGGTCACTTCCTCCAATGTTGCCCAGGATCGAGGTGTGGGGGACACAGCAGCTGAAGGTGGCAGGGGAAGGGTTGGGGTGTTGATAAACTGCTGCTCAGGACAGAGTGCTGGTGAACAGGCTCCCTGTGAGCCAGCAATGTACCCTGGTGGCCAAGAAGGCTTATGGTCTCTTGGGATGCATGAAGAAGACTGTAGAAAACCGATTGAGGGAGGTTGTCCTCCCTCTCTGCTCTGCCCCAGCTAGGCCACATCTGGAGTCCTGGGTCCAGTTCTGGGCTCTGAAGTGGATGATCTCCAGTGGTCCCTTCCAACCTCACCATGCTGTGATTCCAGGATTCTGTGACTGAGCCACAACCAGCAGCAGAGCTGCCTGAGAAGTGGTCCTGGTTTCAGATGTCCTCACCAGTCTCATTACTGCTGCCATGATGGACTGAGGCCAGCCAAGGGGTAGGTGTGCAGGGAGATGTAATGCACCTCATGAGACTGATTGAGAGAGCCAGGAAAAATGGCCAAGTTTTCCAGCTCAATGTCTTTTTGTCAGGTCACTTGACAAAACTGATGTTGGCTACAGAGCAAGGCGTGCTAGGGACACATAATCCTGAGCAGTGAAGGCATCCATCAAGCTCTGCAGTAGAAGGATGCTGAAGAAATGTTTATTCTCATGGAGACTGACACATGCTCTGGCAGAAGATGTCCCTTCCAGTGCCAGCCTGCTCAAAGGCCACTGGGCTGGACATGGTGGTACTGGTGCAGCAGTACCATAGCTTGATCTGCTTGCCTGAGCCCTGTTCCTCTGCCTGCATGGTAATGGGTCCCATGCTCCTCCTTGCTCCCACTGCACCCTGTGAAACCAGTTCAGCTCAAAACCCAGCAGAAAGTCATTGTTTTGTAGTCTCTTTGGTTTCTGTCTGGTCTGCAGACCTCAGAGCTTGCTGGTGCCAACACCACCAGCACACACGCACCTCGCTGCGAGCGAGCATCTCCCCATGAGGCAGCAAGACCAGGGACAGTCCATGTCCTTCCCAGGCTTCAGGAGACTGGTCTACTGTCAGCCTGTGCTCTTCTGCATGAGAAAATGCCCATCACCTTTAGAGAAGAGCAAAGCTCAGAGGACCCTTGTGTTGGATTTATTCAAACACCCCTAGTCAGCATTTCTTCATTTTTCCTCTGTAAACATGTTGGATCTTCAACATCAGTCTGGAAACCTCTCCTGAGGAAGCTCTGCCATGGTTCCCACAGTCACACTCAAGGAAGGTCTGAAAGCACAAATATGCAAGTGAAAATCATTGTATTTGAAAGTCCTGTGCAGTTCATCATGAGTTTTGGCTTTGGCAGGGTGATGGTGCTCCCTGGATTTAATCCATCTAGTCGGTTTTGTCCAGGAAAAGTCCAGTGTTAGCCTTACATTAACAGCAAGAGCACTTGGCTCTCACAGCTCCATAAAATGAAAATATGAAGGAGAATTAGAAGATCCATTATCCATGGGAAGTAAGAAGACCTCTTGGCAGAAGGAATAGCCAGATCCATTCAAATGTTCAGAGGAAGATGTGAGACCATAAAACATTTAACCCAGGGAATGGCTGTGATAAAAGGGAGGTTAACGATTCATTAAACGTTATTGGGCAGAATAAGCACAGCCACCTGCACTGGGAGTAAGAAGTTCCTGAGGAACCTGAGGCAGTAGAGTTGCACTATGGACCTGGTGACAGGATATCTGGAGTACTGGGTCCAGTTCTGGGCTCCCCAGTTTCAGACAGGGAGCTACTGGAAAGAGTCCTGCTGCACCTGCTGCATCTGACTGTGTGCTTTAGATCACATGCTGCAGAAACCTGGGGCTGTTGGAGAAGAGGAGTCCCACAGGGGACCTTCTCAATGCTCAGCAAGAACTACAGGGCCTGTGGGGAGCAAGTGCATGAGGCCAGACTCTTGTCAGTGGTGCCCAGCGACAGGACAAGGGGCAACAGGCACAAACTGGAACTCATGAGTTCCATCTGAAGAGGAGAAGCTTCCTCCATAACTGTGAGAATGCTGGAGGTCTGGAGCAGACTGCCCAGAGAGGTTGTGGAGTCTCCTTCTCTGGAGAGCTTCCAAAGCCAGCTGGACATTGTGATCCTGGGCAAGCTGCTGGGGGTGACCCTGCTTTGGCAGTGGGGTTGGGCTGGGTGATCTCCAGAGGTCCCTTCCAACCCCTACCATGCTGGGATTCTGGGATCTCAAAGTGTCCTGCCAGGTCCTCTTTCTCTCCCTGCCTCTGTACCACAGGCACGTGCTCTCTGCTCCCAGTGGGATCTTCCTCCCAGCCAGGGGGATTAAGAGGCTCATCAGTGAGAGCATCACTGCGTGACACAACCATTAGCAGCACACCAACAATAAACATGTCTCCAGTGGTGTCTGCCTGGGAGAAGGCAATGGCCTTTGTGGTCACCAGGGGCTTTAAACTCTGCAGTTTGCATTTTGGATGAGAATGAAATAATTGCTACAAAAAACAAAGTGGGGGGGAATGAGCTGCAGTGAGAGGGGAATTAAAATTTCTGAACAACCCTCTGTGCAGAGAAATCTTCTCTCGCTCGAGCTTTCAAATCGATGTTCTTCGATGTCTCCTTCAAAATCAGCCCATCTGGCTTTTTCAAACCAATTATGATCATGCAGAACATGGTGAGGTTTTTACACATGAACAAGTACAGGGGAAAAAAAGAAAGAAAGAAAGAAAAAAAAATAAAAGGAAAAAAACAAGTACAGAAAAACAGAGAAAAAAAACCCCAGAGCTGTGTCTGGAGGTCATGGGTGCAGTGTGTGTGACAAACACACAACAAACATCCACACAACAGACACCAGCAAACATCCAAAACAGGCACAGTTGGACATTTAGGTTCCATCCGTTTTGTTAAACAATTATAAAAATAAGATGCTATAAAATAACCACTAAAAAATGGGGAAAATGATAAATGAGATTGAAAGCCAGGGCTCAGTCCTGCTGTGATGCTCGAGGAGGCTGGGGAGGAAGCACATCAACAAGAGCTGTGCCTGAAGGCAAGGTGCTCCTCAGGGAAAACCCTTCCATCCACTGCTTCTGTATAAATGGGCTTCAGAGGAAGGAACATCCATGGCCTGCAGGGTTTGCTCTGTCAGCCCTGCTGTCATTTGCTCCTTAAGGTCTGGAGTACCTGCAGCAGTGTGCTGTCCCCCACATAAAACATTTTGTGCCCCAAGAGAGGACAATCACAGAATCCCTAGATTCCCATCAAGGTGAGGGTTGGAAGGGACAACTGGAGATCAGCCAGTCCAACCCCTGCTAAAGCAGGGGCACCCCCAGCAGCTTGCCCAGGCTCACAATGGCCAGCTGGCTTTGGAATCTCTCCAGAGAAGGAGACTCCACAACCTCTCTGGGCAGCCTGCTCCAGGACTCCAGCATCCTCACAACAAGCAAGTTTCTTCTTGTCTTCAGATGGAACCTCCTGGGTTCCAGTTTGTGCCCATTGCCCTTTGTCCTAAAGAAGGATCATGTCCTTTCTGAAGAGAGCTTTGAGCTTGGCCAGAGACCCAGAATTCTGACCTCCATACCTGTACCTTGAGGTTCTCCACAGACTCAATGGAGGTCATTTCTTTGTCAGTGCTGCTACCCTCCCCTGCCTCACCTTGCTGTCTCTTTACAGCTCACAGCCAGGTCCCACAGCACACCAGGGAAGGCTGGTGTCTCTAGATGGTGTTTTTGGGTGTGCTCAGAGGAAGGGACCTAAGGTGACAACCATCAGCACTGAGCAGGTGGGATGTCTGCCCTGGAATCCTCCAGGACTCACAGGATCATTAAGGTTGGAAAAGAACTGTAAGCTCATAGAGTCCAACCTAGCACCAAGCCTACTAAACCATGTCCCCAGGTGCCATATCTACATTTTTTTTAACTCCTCCAGGGATGGTGACTCCAGCACTGCCCTGGGCAACCTCTTCCAAGGTTTGTCCTTGTTTCAGTGGCTCTGTGCATGGGAGGACATGGTTAAATGACACGTGGGGAAGGGAAGCCACCAAATGGGAACCTCACAAACCCCTTCACCAACACTTGCACCAGATCAAAGTGAAAAGATCAAGGCTCTGCTTAGCAGAGCTAAGCCTCCAAACCCTCAGCACCACAGAGGCATTCTCTCAAACTCTCTTGCCACCATGAAATCCCTCTCCAGCACTCCACAAAGACCCTACCAAAACCTCTGCCAGATCCACCTACCCTAAAACCATCCTCCCTCCCTCCCTCCCCGCAGTCAAGAACGTGCTTCCCTAAACCCAGGTTCCTTTTAACTAAGAAGATCATTAATGCTCTTTGCCTTAAGCTCTGCTTGATGGGCTGCAGGGATGATTTCTTTCTTTTCACAGAAACACACTTTATTTCCCCAAAGTGCTGCCGCTGAGTCACTTTTTAGTGCAACCATCTGGCTCCCTCCCCCCAGAAGGCAGCGAGAGGGGGTGAGTGATGGATTAGCAAGCAAACAAACAAACAAACAAACAAATAAAAATTTCCCATCTCTGGCAGTGGGAACATCACCCAGACATTGGTGTGTGGCTGTCTGAAATCCAGGAATGGTCCTGCTAATGCTCCTGAGAGGCCTGAGATGAACCAGTACTGCTGTGCTCACCACCAGCAGTGCTGACTGGGAATTACTGGATCCATCTCTGAGCTCTCCTCAGGCTTCTGTAGCACTGCTGGAGGTAGTCCTCCCAGCAGGAGTGCCATTAGCATCCTGGGAATGCTGCAGCCCAGCATCTATTGCCCCTCACAGAGCCAGGCTGAACTGCATCAGCTGCAGTGAGAAGCAATCACAGAATCACAGAATCAAAACCTCTTGCTCTTCTCTCCTCCTCCTTCACCCTTACCAAAGAATATTTCTTATCCTCTCACACCTAATCATGGCATCACTCTCCAGAACAAGGTGAGGTGGTTTCAGGTGACAGCAGGGAGGTGGTCCACAGCCTCAGCAGCTTCTCACCCTGGCTATGCTGTGGTACCCAGCAGAGCTGTGGGGAGAGCTCAGTGCCAAGGGTGGGATCTCAGTCCTACAGGGTGGCCAGCAGCATCACCAAAGCTCCCCAGCATCTCTGCTTAGATAGGAACTCCACTCTGTCCTAGTGAGGCCTCATCTAGAGTCCTGGGTCCAGTTTGAGGCTCCCCAGTTCAAGACAGACAGGGAATTACTGGAGAGAGGCCAGTGGACAATACTGAAGGTCCTGGAGCATCTCTGTGAGGAGGAAAGGCTTAGGGGGCTGTTGAGCCTGGAGAAGAGCAGTCTGAGAGGTGATCTTCTCAATGCTCAGCAAGAGCTAAAGGACCTATGGGGTGCAAGAAAATGGGGGCAGACCCTTGTCAGTGATGCCCAGGGACAGGACAAGAGGCAATGGGCACAAACTGAAACCCAGGAGGATCCCCCTGAAGACGAGGAGAAACTTTCTTGGTTTGATGGTACTGGAGGCTTGGAGCAGGCTGCCAGAGAGATTGTGGAGTCTTCTTCTCTGGAGAGATTCCAAACCCATCAGGACATTTTGACCTGGGAAGTTGCTGTGGGCACCTCTGCCTTTAGCAGAGATGTTGGACTGGCTGATGTCCAGAGGTTCCTTTCAACCCCCACCATGGGAATGCAGCTCTCCAGGCAGGAAACTTCCTCCCTTGCCATCTCATGGCATTAAAGGGCTGTGACAACCTTTAGAGGATGCTGCAAAGAGGCCCAGGGAGCATCTGTCCAACATAAGCACACCAATCAGTCACAAGAAATCATTTCATCCCAGAGCAACAGCTCGCTGCCTTTCCCACTCAGGACAGGAGCCATAAAGCACAGCAAACGTGGGTTCAGACAAGGATAATTGTTGTAAATTACCAGGAAAAGCAGAGATCCTCCAGGTAATTGCACGGCATGGGAAGCTCTCCATCCATCATCCTCCTTCCACCTGCAGGAGTTGTGCATAGCTTTGTTGGCAGTGTCAGCTGTGCAGGCAATTTGGGGTAAGGGACGTGTGAAACCAATTAGGACCATGCCAGGCTTCACATCTACAGCAGGTGACACCAGAGCTGCTGGCAGGCACTTTCTCTTTTCAAAGCAATCCCTGTAACTAGCTCAGGCACAAGGACGAGGGGACAAAAGCATCATCATGTCCTTCTCTGAGGGCTGTGGAAGCCCAGTCATCTCTGATCCATCTCTCACTGCTCCTTTGGAGGAAAAAGAGCAATGCTCCCTGCACACCTCTTAAAGCCCTGCTCACTGCTGGGCTTGGCCTGCAGAGCCTGAGGGTTTGGAAAGCACTGCTTGCCCCAGACCCACTCATTCCCATTTCAGAGTCACAGACTCATAGAACTGTTTTGGTTGGAAAAGCCTTTTAAGATCATCAAATCCAACAACCGACCCACCACCACCACAGCCATTACATCATGTCCCCAACTGCCATGTCCACACATTTCTTGAACACCTTCAGGGATGATGACTCCAGTGCATGCCTGGACAGCCTGTTCCAATGCCTGAACCACACTGGCAGGAAAGAAATTGTTCCTAACATCCAATCTAAACCACCCCGGAACAATTTCAGGCCATTTCCTCTTGTTCTCTCACCGGATACTTCTGACCAGGACGTTGCAGAGAGTGATCAAGTCTCCCCTCAGCCTCTTCTTCTCCAGCCTAAATCCCAGTTCCCTCAGGTGCTCTTCACCAGACCTGTTCTCCAGACCCTTCTTTCGCTCTGTGCAATGAAAGCAGGAGGCAAAGTGTCCTTCACACAAAGACACCGTCAGAGGCTGGCACCACGTGCTGGCATCTGCAGAAGGCACTGAGTAAGAGGACAGCTAACTGCCTGGGCCCAGGAAGGGTGATAGCAAGGACCTGGGTGGTAGCTGGGTGCTGCAGTTGTCCCTGTGCCCAAATGGGGTGCAGCACCATCATGACCATCCTCCTGCTTGGCCTTTCTCTTCACACCAGGTACTATGGCTGACATGGCTCACCCACACTCCACCACCACCCTCACCAGCCACCTCCCAGATTCACAGAATCCCCAAATCCCAGCATGGTGGGGATGGGAAGGGACCTCTAGAGATCATACAATCCAACCCCTCTGCTAAAGCAGGGGCACCCACAGTGACTTACCCAGAATCATAGTCTCCAGGTCTCCAGGGGGATTTGGAATGTCTTCAGAGAAGGAGACTCCACAATATCTCTGGGCAGCCTGGAGCACAACGTTCTCAAAGATATTAGCCAGAGCTGTTGTCTGGATCAACAAGACTGCCTTCTGGAGATGGCACACTGCCCAGGTCCCCCAGCAGACAAGGTTTACAAGTTAATTTGTGGCCCACTGAGAGCATTGGCTTCCTTAATCTGGTGCAAATCTATCTCAAGGAAAAGACATTTCATGGATGAGGACATTTCAGAACAAGATCGAAACGAGGCAGGTGCTTAATTGATGGTACAGACTGCCTATCTAAAAAATAATTGTGGTGTCTCAGGAGATACCAAGCACTTGTGCTATCTGAACTAGTGACCTGAGACAGCTAGAGAGCTAAAGACTTGCTCTTGGGTTGGAAGAAAGTGATATCAAAGCTCCATCAGCACAGCAGAGGCTCTGCACAGAGCTTGGAGCAGCTGTGCAACCTCCGAGGCTGCTCTCAGGAGCCCAAAGCCTGGTCAGCTCTCCTCATAAATCCAGCACAAACAAAACAATGACAGGAAAAGAAAAGCAAACCAGAAATTGCCCAGCTACTTTCTTTTCCTGTGGGGTAGGCAAAACAAAGCTTTAAAGGTTGTCAGAGGCACTATAAAGCCCTTGTTGACATGAGTGACACCTAGTCTGGGAATACCGTGTCTTAACTCATTAGGTTGAGGCTGCTCTACCGACCTTCCTCTCTGCTCCATAGCAAAGCCAGATGTGTCTGCAGCAGAGAGAACAGGACACATCTCCAGAATTTACAGCCACTAGGTTGAGGACATTTCAGTGTGCCTATCTCATCCACCAGCACCTCCCTTTTGCTTCTAATACTCCTGCAAAGAAGGGGAGCTCATCAGCCCTCTGCTTTGGTACCTTTGGAAGGGGAACTGGTTGTTAATCTTCTCCAGTTCAGATTTACTGTTCCTGTGGTTTCCAGTGATAGGATAAAGACATGGAGTGTGTGCTGGATGGGCTTCAACTGCTCTGTTAGCCCTAGCACAGAGCTGCTGGCCTACAAGAAGACCACACCAGCTGTCTAACCTAGAAACTACCCTTGAAAGAGCTCCTGAGTATTCCTATAAGGACTTGATGATGTTTCCTTCTTCTTGTGCTGGTGACTTTTCATACTTACATGAATCCTCCCCCACCCATGTGCTGTTTCCCCACAAATCCTCAGCCACATCCACTATCCCCACTGCGACCAAGAGACTCAGCCCCCTCCATCTTCTGACCTGATCTCTCTTACAGCTCTAGCAGTGTTGAGTTTGTAGTCCTGAAATGATCTTGTGATCCTGTTCCCCACTGGGATGGAAAGCCAGGGGGTGGCAAAGCAGAGGCAGCATGTCCCAGGGGGTAGCATGGAGAGGAGGAGGATGCCCTGCCTAGGAACAGTGCTGCTTCCCATGGGTCCTTCTTGGAGCTGCTTTCCAGCAAGTCACCCCCTGACCTGCAGTGGTGCACCGTGCTGGCCTGTGTGCCTTTGTGAAGGTGAGGTTTGGAATCTATCCCAAGGACTAACAGAACACCTGCCTTAAAGCTGCTCCTGCTCAGTGATCTCCAGCCCTGCTCTAGCTAAATTTGCCCATCTGGTTGATAGTCAACTTCTCTGAGCTCCTTGTCTGTGGTGAGTCATAGATGCCACGTTTCTGCCCCAGCCTGGGTGTTCTGGCTTCTTCTATAGAGCAGTGGCTTTCCTCCTCACCTTTCTGTGGTTGTTAGGATCTGTATTGGACATAACTGTTGCCATAACTCACAGAATCATCAATAAGGTTGGAAAAGACCTCAAGGATCATCAAAGTCCAACCTGTCACCCAAGACCTCATGACTACTAAAACATGGCACTGAGTGCCATGTCCAATCCCCTCTTGAACACCTCCAGGGATGGTGACTCCACCACCTCCCTGGGAAGCACATTCCAATGGCTAACAACTCTCTCCATGAAGAACTTTCTCCTCACCTCGAGCCTAAACCTCCCCTAGTGCAGCTTGAGACTGTGTCCTCACCAGAGCCTGTTGCTCTCATAAACAAAGATTTACAAAGCAGATGTAAACAGGCAATTTTGCTGTTCTTATTGCCATCCAGAAACATTTCTCATGCTCCTTCAAAGGATTATTCCACCTTTTCTCCTGTTCTTACTCGTTATGCCATGCCACAAGCCGTGTGGGTTCCACCAACACTCCTTAAGTCAGTGTTTCCCAGAAACACTTTTATCATCTTTTGTAACCTCCTCTGCACAGCCTCATTGCAAGGGAAGGTGGAACTCACAGCTACAACATGGGGTGAGCATCACCTTTACAAGGAGATTAACTCCCTGCAGCTAGTTTTTAACCTTTCATACAGGGTTTATACAGTGCTCTTTTTTTTCACCATAGACACTTGCTTAA
The DNA here is from genome assembly GCF_027791375.1 of Indicator indicator. Taxonomy (NCBI): domain Eukaryota; kingdom Metazoa; phylum Chordata; class Aves; order Piciformes; family Indicatoridae; genus Indicator; species Indicator indicator. Next base: position 35,787,831 of record NC_072013.1, read on the forward strand.
GCCTCTCCATAACAGACCAAATAATCACCCCTCTTTGGAGAGCCAGGAGAATTGCATTGAGCTGCTACAAGCTCTTGCAAGACAAGGTTATAGAATCATAGAATTGCTTTGGTTGGAAGAAACCTCCAAGATGATTGAGTCCAACCTTCAACACCACATGGCCATTACACCATGTCTCCAAGTGCCATGTCCACACACTTCCTGAACACCTCCAGGGATGTGGGCAGCCTGTTGCGGTGCCTGGCCACTCTTGCAGGAAAGAAATTGTTCCTAATCTCCAATTTAAACCTCCCCTGGGGCAATTTGGAGCCATTTCTTCTCGTTCTATCACCTGATACAGACTGACCCCCATCTCACTTGAACCTCCTTTCAGGGAGTTACAGAGAGCAATGAGATCTCCCCACAGCCTCCTCTTCTCCTCACCAGATCTGTTTTACAGACCTTTCACCAGCTTAATTTCCCTTCTCTGGACATATTCCAGCAACTCAGTGTCCTTCTTACCCTGGCTACCCTGGCTATGAGGCCACCCCCATGTGCTGCTATTGATTTTTTCCACATCACAAGTCCATTTGCTAACTGTGAGCCCCAGGCCTGCAGGCTGAGTGGAAGAGGACTGTGCAACCTTCATGCATGGTTGTGTCTGCCTGAGGGGTCACTGAGCCTGGAGCTGGCTTCACAGATTCCATCCATGGATTCACCACACAGAGATGCCACATGGGATCTACCTCACCCAAGAGACTGGATCAGGGCTGGGCCACCCAGCAGCAGGAAGGGGCAGGTCTGCAGGACATTCTTTTGAAGGTGTTCCACCAAGGTGTCATGAACACCATCTGATGGAATGAAAAAGGGAGTAATGGCGCAGATTTACTTGAATGTACAACTCTACCGCAAGAGGAGACTTTGCTGTGGACTGCACTGGAGTTCAAGTGGTACTTCACAGAGTTGTAGAAACATAGAATGCTTTAGGTCAGAAGGGACCTTTAAAGGTCATCTAGACCTACCTCCTCACAGTGAGCAGGGACATCTGCAACTGGAGCAGGTTGCTCTGAGCCCCAGACAACCTGACCTACTTCACTAGAGTTATTCCTTATAGAAGGTGCTTTGGCCTAGCTCCTTGCTCCAGGGCAGCAAAAAAAGATGCTGAGGAGCCTGGAGCATCTTTGTGAGGAGGAAAAGCAGAAACATCTGGAGCTGTTGAGTCTGGAGAACAGCAGCATGAGAGGGGATCTTCTCAATGTTCAGCAAGAGCTAAAGGATCTGTAGGGGGCCATAGGATGGGGTTTGACTCCTGTCAGTGGTGTCTAACAACAGGACAAGGGGCAACGGATACAAAATGGAACCCAGGAGGTTCCATCTGAACAGGAGGAAAACTTGTTTGGTGTGAGGGTGCTGGAGCCCTGGAACAGGCTGCCCAGAGGGGTTGTGGAGTCTCCTTCTCTGGAGAGATCCCAAAGCACCTGGCCATTGTGATTCTGGGCAAGATGCTGGGGGTGCCCCTGCCTGAGAGGTGAGGTTGGACTGGATGATCTCCAGACATCTTTTCCCATCATGCTGGAATTCTGTGACTGATCAATAAATGTGTGTCTAGGAGAGAACACAAGGCAGAGCTGAGTAATAAATAAGATGTTTGGGCAGTGCCAGGGAAGAACTGGTTTCACGTAGGAAAAGTGCTGCAGGGGCATCCCAAGAAGTGAATTATTGCTCCCCCAGATAGATCAGCATTTACCAGGGTGATAGAAACCTCTTAGTGCTCTTCTGGTGTTTGCATTCTTCTAGGACAGCTGGTCACGGACTGTGGGCTCGCAGGGAGTCCAGAGTTTCCTTTGAGGGAGAAGGAGAAGAAAGAACTCACATTCTTCTTTCAAGAAACCAGATCTAGAAAGAGCCTGGGTTTTGCTACAGCACTCAGCATGCTGCACCTCTCAGCTGTAATTAAAGCAAAATCTGGCACACATTTCCTGGGCTTTCACTGCACACCTTCCAAACAGCCATGTCCTGGGTGTTCTCACTCCTGCTTTAAATATTGTCAGAGCTGGTTTCAATGACATCTTTCCTTCAGGGTGAAACTTGTCCTTTTCTGTCCCTCTCTGAAATAAGCAGTGAAGAGCCAGCCCTGAAGAAGGCACCATATCCTCACAAAGGAGGATCTCTCCCTTCCCAAGCTTGTAGAAGCTGTGAGTGATGCTGGCTGAAAGGGACAACCAAGGCATTTGCATTCTTTCCCTACGTCAGTGGTTGAGTACAAGGCTATTTACAGACACTATTTTTGTTGTTACTTAAATCTCCATCAAAAAGTGGTTCTTTAAAACATGCTGGAGTGCTTCACTTGGGTTCCTCTTTCATCTTTGCTTCTCTCCACATTATTTTCCCACTCCTCTGGGTTTCAATTAGCAGCCAGGGGAACCTATAGGAGCCTCCTGCCTCCTGCACTGCATGAGCAGTGACACAGCCCTGTGCAGCCCTCAGCCTCTCCCATGAATAATTCACATCTCCTCAGGGCAGGCCAGGATCTCAGATGAATATCATGGTCTAATTTTCCTAAACTTCTTGTGTTTCAGGTGGGAATCCTGCAGGCAGGGAGGTGGTGCCTACGTCTGCTCAGTCAGCCTGCAGTGACGTGCTTAGCAGCAGTATTTTCCTGTAGATAAACCAAACACTGCAATAAGCCCTGATTTTGTCTTTATTTAGGTAAGAGTGCTTGGAGACATTCTTCTCAAAGTGCTCCTGCTCTTGAAGCTATTTTCTGCTCACTCTTCTCAAGGTTTAGATCAAGTGGAGGCAGCTCAAGTGGCTGTGCTGGTTGATGCGTGTCATTAACACCAGAGCCTCCTCCATTCACCTGCTGAGGTTGCCAAGGGCGTGACTTGGAGCATGAAATCATAGACTCATAGATTCCTAAAATGGTTTGGGTTGGAAGGGACCTGAAAGATTATCTAGTTCCAGCACTTCATCTCCAGTGTAAATCCAGAAGAGGAGCTGGACACAACAATCACAAACTGCATCAGAATCGAAGGGACCCTCAAAAGTCATCTCATCCAAGCCCCCTGCAGTCAGCACGGACATCTCCAGTTAGATCAGGCTGCCCAGGGCCACATCAAGTCTGATCTTGAATGCCTCCAGGGACAGGGCCTCAACCACATCCCTGGGCAACCTGTTCCAGTATCTCACCACCCTCAATTGTAAAGAATTTCCTCCTAATGGCCAATATAAATCTACTGCTGCAGATTCAAACCATTGCCCCTTGTCCTGCCACCACAGGCCCTCCCCAGCCTTCCTGTAGGTCCCCTTCAGATATTGACATGCAGCTCTAAGGTCTCCCTGGACCCTTCTCTTCTCCAGGCTGAACAACCCCAACTCTCTCAGTCTGTCCTAATAGAAGAGGTGCTCCAGCCCTCTGATCATCTGTGTGGCCTCCTCTGGACCCACACCAGAAGGTCCATGCCTCTCTTGTGTTGGGGGTCCCATAGCTGAACACATACACTGTTGGGCTGCTAAATGTCACCTCACAAAACACTAAAGGTCACTTAGAAGAGATGTGAGTTTGTTTGGCAGTCAGCAAGGTTGGTGGCACTGTCACTAGGAGCTGTGTAGAGCTGTGAGTGCCACTCAAAGGACATTTGGGTGCCAGGGTCATTTTCTCCTTGGTGGACACATTGAAATGTACCGCCAGCTGCACATTTCATTAAGTGACAAATACTGTGGGAGGAAAAGATTTTTTCAGTCTCCCTGGACCAAGCCCAATTAGGTTCCATTGTCTGTGAGCTCAGGAGATGGCTACTAGCAGAAGTGTGAGAAGCAATTAACTCCTCCGAGTTCAAACAGGCCTGATCGACCACGGGAGCGTTAAACAAACATGAGGGATGTGTGACTGGGAAAGCTGAAGGCAAAGTCATCAGACATCCAGACAGCACAAACACCCCTGTGCCTGCTGCCTGGCCCTGACCTTCCATACAGAGGTTAGATATCCCATATAGGTGCTAAATATCCCATAGCATCCCAGTGAATAATGTGGATCAGACATCAACACGTTCACAGGGCTCTGGAAGCAATGGTCACCTGCAGTGCACAAGGAAGAGTGTGGCCAGCAGGTCTTCCCTCTCTAGTCTGACCTAGTAAGGCTACATCTGGAGTCCTGGGTCCAGTTCTGGGCTCCCCAGTTCAAGAGACAGAGAACTACTGGAAGGAGTTCATCGGAGGCTCCAAAGATCCTGAGGGGCCTGGAGCATCTCTGCAAGGAGGAAAGGCTGAGAGCCCTGGGGCTCTTTAGCCTGGAGAAGAGCAGCCTGAGAGGGAATCTGATCAATGCTCAGCAAGAGCTACAGGGCCTGTGGGGGGCAAGAGGATGGGGCCAGACTCTTGTCAGTGGTGCCCAGTGACAAGGAAATAGGGCAACATGCACCCTGAGTCAGAGCACAGAGGTTCAACCATCATCCCAGCTGCTGCTGCTGCTGAGCCACCACCACCCCTTCTGCAGGGGTGCAGGAGGCTGGCGAGGCTCTGTGGGCACAAGAATACTCCCAATACTGAAAAGTGGCATCAAAGGCACAAAGCCCCTGTTCTGGTAAAACTGAAAGAGTAGTCAGGCATTGGAACAGGTTGCCCAGGGAGGTGGTGGAGTCACCATCTCTGGAGGTATTCAAGAAACCTGTGGACATGGCACCTGGGGACAGGGTTTAATAGCCATGCCAGTGCTGGGTTGGACTCAATGATCTTAGAGGCCTTTTCCAACCCAGAGAATTCTATCATTCTATCTGCTGATGGGAGAGGTGGGGGGAGCTGTGACAGCCTGGGCACTGCCACTGAGGAAGCAGAAATGGGTTGAAAAGCGGGGGGGGGGAGGGGCGGGATTCTGCTCAGCAGGGCTCCAGGGAGGTCAAGCACACTGCTGGCTGAAGCTGATCAGTGATGGTTAGGGGCCGGGCATCCTCCTCCCTTGCAGCAAGAGTAATTAAGAGGCTGACAAACTTACCACGGGCCTGGGAATTTGCAAATCAGGAGAAGATCGATTTTGTTGTTGTTCTGGTTGTTCAGCAGCACTGCAGTTCAGCCAGGAGCTGGCTGAAGGTCCCCTTGAGGCCTCTGTTTAGGATGTAAGCATCACTGGTCCCTTCTGGCTGCATGATCCGTAAATCCAGGGATCTGTGATGAAGCCCAGGCAGTGGATCTAAGCAGTTACCAGGGTGAGGAGACATGGAATTATCACACTGAGCATCAGGGGAAACATCATTTTTGTGAGAATTAAACCTGGCTTTGAGAAGGGCAGCAGAGATTTACAGCATGAGACAGCAGCACTTCTCCAAACAGAGAGTTTGCTGGAGGACATGCAGAGGTGAGGAGGGTCTGACTCACAGAGAAAGCCACCAACACCTTGCAGAATTACATCCAATTCCTGTTGGTGGGAAATGAGGAAAGGAGAGAATGTGGGTTAATTGGAAGGGTCTCTAATGAACTGGGGTGATCACAAGGTGGTCCTTACATGAGGGAAGGACACAAAAGGGAAAGTACAAGCCAAGCACTCTCTTGCTTGACCTCAGCTCACTCTCCAACTTCACCCAAAGGATACCCATTTGCTGAGAACAGTATTAGAAATCCTGCAGTTGGTGAGCTTACCTCAGCAGAACCCTCTGCTCAGAATTTGCAGCTGGTGAAGGACAGAGGACCATTAGTACATCCCTGCTCAATGTAAAGGCACCACCAGAGCCGTCCCCCAGAAGAGATGCAGTGCTGGCTCCTGAGCTTCATCTGTAAGTTACAAGATGGACTGCTCAGAGAAGCAGAGGAGTCTCCAACCTTGGAAATGGTCAAGGTCAGGTTGAACAGGGCCTTGAGCAAGCTGGGCTTGTAGGAGGTGTCCCTGTCCATAGCAGGGTGTTGGAACTAGATGATCTTTAAGGTCCTATCCAACCCAAACCAGTCTGTGGTTTTATGGCTCTGTAAGACCCAAAATGCAGATTTAAAGCAGAGGGAGATGGCCATCAGACTGGAGAAAAACAAACAAAACAAAACAAACCCACAACTTAGGGTTTCTACTATCATGACTATTGTTCAGGAAAAAAAAAAAAAAAAGCCTGTGGGATCGTCTCTACATTTTGTTTCAGTGGCAGATGTGTTGATCATCAGCTGAGGGTCCAGACAGCTTTTCAGGCTCTTCCTTCATTTTGAGCGCCTTGCCTGGACAAACTGTGATGGTAGTAAGCCAAGGGATATGATGCAGCCCTGTCAGCTTGTAATGTGCCTCTGACAAGAGAAGATATCATCAGACAATAGCCCAAGGAGATGTCCTTCATCCCTTCATGTACAAGCGTGGTTTTGTAGAAGAACTCATGGCACAGAGCTGCTGGCCAAGACCCCGTTTCTTTGTGTTTCCCAGCGGAACCAAGAGCAAGACAGAGGAGGCCACTAGCAGTACAGAACTCATCTGAGGGTGTCCAGCACATCTGGTGCTGCTGCAGCTGGGTGAGCATGGCATGAACCTGAGCACCACAGAGCATCTCTAGGCATGCAGTCCATCTGCTCAGCCTGCCGGAGCTGCACCACCTGCACTGCACGGCAGCACCAGCCACACATCAGAGACACAGCCATGGCTCCTCAGCCACCACCTTCCCACCCGCTCCTCATTGGGCTGGAAAGGCACCATATGGATTGTGAGGAGTGGGGGGAGGGCTTCAAAGTGTCCTCTCTCCAACTGACACATCACCAGAGTCTGGGATTTGCAGATTTATTCACTGAGAAAAGCAAAATTATTTTCTTTCAAGAAGTAATGAGTAGTGTTGGAAGTTTCACTTCTATCAATGTTTGTAATGGTCTGGGGGGGAAGGGGGGGTGTCAGAACGAAGTGATAGGACAAGGAACAACAGGTACAAGCTAGAACACAGGAGGTTCCAACTAAACACCAGGAGACACTTCTTTAAGGTGAAGGTGGCAGAGCGCTAGAGCAGGCTGCCCAGAGAAGCTGTGAAGTCTCCTTCTCTTGAGAGATTCCAAAGGAACCTGGCCATTGGGATCCTGGGCAAGCTGCTGTGGGTGTCCCTCTTTTAGCATTGGGATTGGTCTGGATGATGTCCAGAGGTCCCTTCCAGCCCCATCATGCTGGGATTGGGGGATTCTGTGGAAGCTGATGTATAATTTCTCTTGGTGGTTTTGGGAGAGGGAGTTTATTTGGTTGGTTGGGTTGGGTTGGGTTTTTTTAAGTGAAAATTCATGGCAACAAAGTCTTTCCCAAGAATAAGCATTGCTTTCTCATGACATTTTTTTTTCCCATTTCCAAATGCCTCTCACCTGCTCCAAAGCTCCACAGGTCAATAGGGAGGGCTCTGTTGGGCTCAAAGCAAAACTAGGATGGGAATCTCCCACACCACAGTCAAGGGGTCTCTCCTGGGATATAGGCTGGGCTGGAGTACTGGCTGCTGAGTGTCCTCTTTTCCTGCACAAGAATGGAAGGCTTGGAGTTTGTTCTGCAAGAAGGGAGAGCAAACATCACCTGGCTCCTGCCCTGGAAGAAAACATCAGCATGGTGCTGGAGTTTGCAGTCTAGCAGCACCAAGGAGACAATCTCCTTTCCTTCCTCTCCCACCATTTCCATAGCAGAAAGTCTGTTCCTAAAGTCCACAAGAGAAAACTTGCTGAGGACCCTGACCATGGTCCCTGGTGCGTGGAGAGGTTGGCATGGGCTTTAATTGCACTACTTCATGGCCCATAGGATGCTGTCCTGCTCACAGTTCCCCCCGATAAGGGAAGCCCTCTGGAATTACGCTGTGAGATCAGCGGATTTCTCCTTGGATCTCTTAATTAACCACAAAACCTTTTCTGAACCAAATGACCTCACATGGCACAGAAGGACAAACCCTCTGAGTTCTGCTCTAATCCCATTGCCAGGCATTCTCCTGGTGACATTCCTGGAAGGATTTTGTGCCAGCATTGAAGACACGAGACCTCTGGGCAAGAAAACTGGACATCACTGGGGCAATGCTGTGCCCATTCCCCTACCTGGTGGCACATCACTCCCTCCCCCAGACCCACCATGGTCCATCCAAGAGGCAAAACTAGTGACATGGAGATGTTGCTGTGGGTCTGAGCTGCTCTCCTGGCCCATGGTGTCCAGCATGAAGAACAGTGTCCTGGGGCAGCAGAGCAGCAGCCTGGCTGCCTTCCTCTCCAGGAGCCATGGAGCCTCTCTGTACAGCAGGATTTGTGCCTGCAGGGAGAGGAAGACACTAATAATCAGGTCCAGGGACTGCAGTTAGGAAGAGCCTTGATGCACACCAGCTATGTCAATTGCAATGTTCATGTTTGCTTGTTTTGGTGTCAGCTCTGCTGGGTGGTTTGCTTGGGTTTGGTCAATTATGCAGCAGTTCACACCTGTAATACAAACACAGGGTAAAAAGAGGATGTGGGAGGCCTGACAGGACTTCCCAACACCTCACACCTCTGATACTGAAACGATCACACATTCACTGGGCTGAAATCTAGGTGAGGACAGGGTGAGAGGCCCTGAGGAAAGCACACCAGCACCTCAGCAGTGATTCCGCTTCAGGTTCAGGCAGCTTTTCAGGGAGGACAAATGGTCCTGGCACAGTGGTGCTGGGTGCAAGCTGGGGAGGTGCTGGGTGCAAGCTGGGGAGGTGCTGGGTGATATGTGGTGGGTGTGAAGCCTTTAGGTCTCACTTTAGACCTCGTCTTTGGATCCCTTCCAAGTCCACGTTCTATGACTCTGTGTTTGAAACCTGCCTTTCACATGCCAGCTGTAGGCAGTGCCAGGGAGGTGGTGGAGTTGCAGTTCCTGGAGGTATTCAAGAAACTTGGCATTTGGGGACATGTTTTGATGGCCATGGTAGTGTTGGACTGATGATTGGACTCAATGATCTTTGAGTGCTTTTCCAACTAAAACAATCACATGATTCTATGTTCCTGCAAGTGGCATTTTTCCACTTGTCCCTCTGCAGCTGCAGTCACTTCATTTGGGATGGAGTACCGCATCTCAGAGAAGATGGACAGGACAGCTCACTACTTCATGCTCCTGGCAGAGGTTAATTAATCCTGTTTCACAGAGCTGTGCCAGCTGAATCCTCCCTGCAAGGGCTGCAGAATTTTCATCACCAGAGTTTCTGTCTGTCAGAGCCCCAGAGCAATGCAAACATCATCACTCCCCTTGCAGGAGCGTTGGATTGCCTTGCAGGCTCCCTGAAAATTCTTTCATTTCCAGCTGTCCACCTCAGGCTCATCTCACCAGCTTCTCCAGCAGCATTGTAGGATGTTATGGATGGGCTGGGGATCAGCCAAGCTGGTTACCAGAGTGATTGCTCTGCTATCATCACTGACTGGATGTCAAACAACCGTTCCATGCCTGAGGAAGGACTCTGAGCTTGCAGCAAGGCTGCCAATCAATAGAGCAGGCAGTGGCAGGATTGCCAACCTGTCTTCTCACCTTGCTGTCACAGGAGCTGCACCTTCATCCTCTATGCAGAAGCCATGGGAAGGAATCACCTACATCTTCTGGAAAGACAAATCACATCAACCACAGCAGCACAACTGCTGCCGGTTCAGAGCAGCACACAGGTTTGCACGAGTGGAAGGACTCATGCTGGCAGTGCTGTAGCACATCTCCTGTGCATTTTTTCTCAGGAATTTACTTTTTCTGTCCCTTTGCTGGGGGGAACCTCTGCAGCTCTCTGGTGTTCCCCTCTGCTGCTCTCACTGGCAGCAAACTCTTCACAAACACATTTTCCCATCACAACCTGTTAGGAAAATCAATCTCCACTGAAAGGTTTTTTCCTATGGGGGCTTTTGACCTCAGCGTCTTCAGCTGGACTGAAGAGAGATGTGCCCCCAGCACCTCTGCTGGTGACGCAGACTCTGGTGCCCAGACTCAAACTGGGCAGAACTGGTGATGGAAGGAGAGACAGAATCCTCTGTGCATGAAATTTGTTACCTGCACTCTCCGTTTTATGCTGCAGAACTGTAAGGTGGGACCCAAGTGCCAGGGATGGGCATTCCTCAGCATGAGCCCCAGGTACAAGCTGGTGCTGCTGGAGGAGCAGGGTTGGGGTCACCATCCTGCCCTGGTGCTTAGGACCCTGCAGGCAGAGCTGTGTGGGGCAGAGAGTGAGTGAAACCAAACAGTGTGGACTGGGAGGAAGATGCCTGGTCATGTCAGACACTTGACCAAACTGACCTCAGCCAGGGAACTTGTGTCCAGCACTGTCCCATTCCACATCCAGCCTGTCTGTAGACCAGATGACTTCCCACCAGGTGGAAAGTTCAAGTTGTACTGCAGAAGCTTCTTTTAACCCCCCTCTCCCTAACATAGTTCATCTTAGCACTGCACTGAGGGGACTTCTCAAGTGCTTTGTGCCTGGGTGTGCCAGTCCCTGCTGAGTACCTGGGTATTATGTTGCCTTACCTTCATGGGTTTGAGTTATTTTACCATGGTGGACATGCACTGATGTTGTCCAAGCAAAACTAGCAGATAACCAAGAGCTGTGCAGCATCACGCTCAGCACGTGAGTCCTCCAGTGATGTGCAGGAATGAAGTGATGCTTCCCAGCTGTGACCCAGCTGGACCTCCACCACCTGGAATGAGATGTGAAGATGATGCACCACAATCCAACAGCGTGCTGAGCTCTGCTTCATGAGATGTGCCTGATCTGGAGCAGGTTGCCCAGAGAGATTATGGATGCCCCCTCTTTGAAGGTGTCCAAGACCAGGTTGGATGAGGCCTTGAGCAACCTGGTGTAGTGGAAGGTGTCCTTGCCCATGGTGGGAGGGGGGTGGAACTCGATGATCTTTAAGGTCTTTTCCAAACCAAACCATTCTATGGATATATAAATCCCCTCCTCTGATTCTGTGCCTGGGCTTGTGGGGAGCCTCCCACGCCATCCATCTTGCCCCACCAGACTCTGTCTCTGCAGCCTCTCCACAAATCAACACACTTCTGAAAAGCTGCTTCCAAACCTGGGGGGGGTTCAGGCAGTTACCAGTGATGCCCTGAGGGTTCCTCAGAGATCTGTGATTCAGCAGAATGCCTCAGAGGCCATGGATCATTCATTTATTGCCATTTTCAGATCAGGCTGAGTTTTGCAAGGAAATTCAGATGATATATGTGATAATACAGGTGACATGTATGGTTCCAAGTATTGAGGAGCCTCAGGGTGAAAGGAAAAGCAGAAGGGGAAAAAAAAAAAGAGTGAGCAGAAACCTCTAAAGTAAACAAGGCAAAGGAACATTGTATATCTGACCTAGCAAAGCACAAAGCATCAGTAAATGGGTGCTTAGGGCTATCAGGCAATGAAAAGATACAAAAGGCAGGGAAGCTGTTTCTTTTGCACAAAAATAATTAATATTGTTACTCTGCCTCAGCTGTATCTGGGGAGGCTCAGGCAATCAACCTCCTCAGGTTCTAACATGGTCAGGGAAGAAGCAGGGCTGCATCACTGGGTGCTGGCTCTGTGAGCAATACATCAGCTTGCCTGTGCTTCTTCCCCTGCAAGGAGACAAACTGTTGTGACAGTGAGACATATGCCTCCTGCATCCAAACCCACCTGCTTCGCTTCCTTCTTCATTAAATGGATGACAAAGAAAATAAAACAGCAGGCTTCCTCCAGACACGACACCTTGAAAGGTGTCAACAGTTTGCAAAGTTTGAACAAACAAGATGTTGCAGCTCTGGTGCTGCAGCAGATAGAAGCAGTGGGCCCAGGTACACCCTCTGAGAGCCAAGAAGCTGTCAGTGTGGGGGAAAGTCAGGACCTGCTCACAGGAGCAGTTAGATGAACATCAGAGAACCATACAACTGTTTGGGTTGGTAAAGACCTCTAAGAGTCCAACCATCAACCCAACGCCACTGTGGCCATCAAACCATGTCCCCAAGTGCCATGTCCACACATTTCTTGAACACCTTCAGGGATGGTGATTCCACCACCTCCCTGGGCAGCCTGTTCCAATGCCTGACCACTCTGGCAGGAAAGAAATTGTTCCTCATCTCCAACCTAACCCTCCCCTGGCACAATTTCAGGCCATTTCCTCTTGTTCTATCATCTGATACTAGGCAGAAGAGACCAACCCCCATCTCACTCCAATATCATTTCAGGGAGCTGTAGAGAGCAATGAGGTCTCAGGACAGGTTCTCATTGCAGAAAAGCAATGAGAGAGTCCACCTCCATCTTCTGATTTCTCCTTGGCCTGAGGAGTGGTGCTCCTTCACAGCCTGGTGCTCTGAGAGAGGGCTGGTCAGCACCAGGGACATCCCTGCCTGGGCATCTCCTGCTGTGCCTACTGAAGGATGTGCTGGAGAGGTCCTGAAGAGGTTTGTATAGAACTGATCTCCAGTGTCCATGGCACACATGGAGGATGGCATGGGACTTTCCTTTTTCACTGACCAGGGGTAGAGGTCAGCTAGCTGCAGATGTCCCTGTTCCCTGCAGGGGAGATGGACTAGATGACCTTTAAAGGTCCCTTCCCACCCAGACCAGACTGTGTCCCAGGATCAGCAGAAGGTGCCAGTTTTTAACACTGTATTTACCTTTCCACAAACCTCCTCAGCCCATAGGAGCCCTGGTGTGTGGCCACTTGCTTTCCTAGCAGTCAGTGAGCTCCAAGGACCTCCAACAGAGCAAGAACATCTCTGACACACAGGACTGGAAAGTTCTGGGTCAGGTGACCTCAGGTATGATTTGTAACTTGGTGAGGTAAGGCCAAGGTTTCATGAAAAGGGAACATCAACAAAAGGATGAGAAATTAAAAGCATCATGTCCATGACCAGTGACCAGTGCAGTCATCCCTCAGAAAGGTGGCAGGGGGTCTCAGTGGGTCTCACAAGGAGCCTTCAGGAGGATCTCTCAGGAAGGCTCTGTGACAGCTGCTCTTTGTAGCTCACCTTCAGTCAACACAAATGATCTAACTATAGGTGAGCAGGGACAGAGCCAGCAGCTGGGACCAGGACACACGTTCAAGGAATATACTCAAAGAATGAGTTGTTTAGTACTATGTGAGCTTCTGTAAGATGTGAGGATTAGCCAGCATCCAGAGATCCAGATCTGTACACCAGAACATCCCTCTGTGGAACACATGAGAAACAGCTGCTGGTTGACCAGCATGGGCTCTGCTTCTGGGATCAAACCTGGGGCCAGCACAGTTAGATCTTCAGAGAATGGGTTGGGTTGGGTTGGAAGGGACAATTAAAAGTCATTTAGTCCAACCCCCTGCAGTCAGCAGGGACATCTGCAACTAGAGCAGGTTGCTCAGAGCTCCAAACAACCTGACCTGCAATGGTTCCAGACATGGAGTTCTGCCACCTCTCAGGGCAACCTGGTACAGAGTCTCACCACCCTCAGAGTGAAAAATGTTTTCTTTCTATCAAGTCTGAGTCTCCCTCTTTGAGTTCAAACCTCACCCCCTGAACTGTCACAAATTATCTCAGGGGAGCCCACAGTTTGATCAGCTCTGTTGGAGCCCAGCTCCACTGTGATGCACAAGCTGTGTGTCCCTGGTGCTCAGCTGTAGGTTGGCATGTACAAGTGTATTTGTGCCCTGCATATCTTGGGTGGAAAGAGCTGCAGCCCTGCTGCCCCCAGTGTGGTGAGTGGTGGTGGTGGTGGCAGCTGAGAGCTTCAGAACACTCGAGAAGATTCTATTTGGTAGTATTGTTTTATTTCCTATTTGGGATAAAAGGCCACAGGCCCAGACAGAAGAATAATATATTATGCATGCTGAGACTTTAGCTTCTATTCAAAATATGTAATTTTATAGTGAGTGACATTTTCTGGAGAGATTTATTAAACACCAAAAGCAGTGCCACTTAGAGCCGTGTAGGAGCACACTGGAGCTCTGTACTTCTGAGAAGCAGGTTATTTGATTTGCAGCCAGAAACACAGACTTTCCTCCTATGTTCTGAGCAGTGCAGGGCTTTGTTTCACTGTTTCTTGCACCTGCATGGTGACCTTACCCCAAACTGAGCTCTGCAGCTGAGGTATCACAGAATGCATCAAGTTGGACGAGACCTTCAAAGGTCATCTTGTCCTGCAGCTTTGCCTTTGACTGCTGTGCTGGTATCTGCAATATGCTGCTGTACAGTCAGCCACTGGCACTGCAGAGCTCAGATTGTTCTATAATTATGGATTAAAATCATAGAATCATAGAATGCTTTGAGTTAGAAAGGGCCTTAAAAATCCCCTAGTACCAACCCCCTGCCATAGGCAGCAACAGGTTTCACTAGAGCAGGTTGCCCGAGGCCCCATCCAGCCTGGCCTTGAACACTTCCAGGGATGGGGCACCCAAAAATCTCTCTGGGCAACCTGTTCCAGTGCCTCACCACCCTCACCCTGAGGGACTTCTTCCTAATGTCTAATCTAAACCTATCCTCTTCCAGTTTAAAACCAGCACCCCTCCTCCTAAGTGCCCATCAAATAGTAGAATCAGAGACTTGCCTGGTGTATACCATGGCTTTGCAAAGAATATCAGACATGTTTCAGGTGGGGACACTCCCCAATAAGCCTCCAAGTATTTTTCACATCAGTGTTTCCCCAGGGGCTGAGTTCCAGCAGCACCAACTGATGCTCTTACTCCTGCACTTAATCTCTCTAGTGAGGCCCCATCCTGAACACTGCTCCAGCATGGCCTGGCCAGCAGTGATGGGCTGGAGCAGGTGTCTCCCTAAGCTTCCAGCCTGTCTTTCTCTTCACAGATGCCCAGAGAGCAGCTTTCTCATACATGTTGCTGTATTCTGGCCAGCCTGTAACTCATGTGAGCTCCCAGAACATTTTCTGAAGAGCTGCTGCTGAGCTGGTCCCTCACCAGCCTCACTTCCCAGGGCATTCTCTTCCATTCTGTTTCCACCAAAACGAGGAACTTTCCATCTGTCACCACTGAACCGGGTACTGACTTTTTCGTACCTTTTTTTTTTCCAGTTCACCTGATTGGTCTTCAACCAATTTCCTCCAGTGCCTCCTGAACCAAATCCAGAGCACCCAGCTGAGACAGGACACATTTGCTTCTCCAAGTGATGTGTAGCCTTCTGTTAGAAACCTCAGATGAAGAGAACTCCTTCCCATCTCTGGGTAAAGACCAGATGAAGAGCGTCTATAATCTATCCAGCCTCCCTTCACATTTGTGCTGGTGTCTGTTACATAGAACACAGGGCAGCTGGTGGAGGTTCTGCCCGTGCTGAAGCTTACACTTGGGTTACCATGCAACCCCCCAGGCAGCGACTCAGCCTTCTTCTGAAATGCAGATTTTCCAGACCTCTGCATTTTGCAGGTCTTTCTGAATCATTTGTTTTCCAGTTCTGAATTAGTCTGTGTGAGATACAAGCAGTTGATTCTTAATAAGAAGAAATGACTTCTTCTTACCCATTCAGGGCTGCCCTGCCATTCCACACCACACCAGCAGATGAGCACCTTGATGTTGACTTCATAGCAGCAGTTCAAGGTGCATGTTGAACACCCACTTCCTGGTAGAATCTGTATCTCTGGAGACATTCCAAACCCACCTGGACATGTTCCTGTGTGACCTTCTTTAGGTGAACTTGCCTAGGTAGGGGGGTTGGACTTGTTCTCAGAAGTCCTACAGTTCTGTCATTCTTGAACCCTCTGGCCCACAGCTATATGGCAGAGCTTAAAAAAATGCAGGAGTTTCACTAAAACCTTTAGTTTTTTCAACAGTCATGAGCAAAGCTGTACCTATTGTGTATCTCCAGGCCCCCAGTGCTGGACAGGTTGAACCCAGGATGATGCCACACGTCTGCACTTAATCTCCAAGGACTCCAGCTTTCTGATCATCAAAACAAAGGTGAGGCAAAAAGGGCAATAGTTTAAGGGCCAGTGCTCAGTGAGTTACAAACCCACCACAGAAGCTCTTCAGAAGCAGTTCTTGTGCACAACCAGCATTTTACACCAAGATAGGTTGGTGGGTTTTAGCTGGCTGAAGGTGTAGCTTCTCAAAGAACTTTTATTTTTTCTTGTAGAGGTTACACAGTGATGGAATTTTCTTTCAATTCAATGCACAAAGATTAAGTTTTTAGCTGGCAGAAAGTGAGAAATTAGCCCAATTTGCCCAGTAATTAGTGGTTGCAGGTGCCACAGGTGCTGCTTCTAGCACTCACTACACCCCATTTCCTCCCAGCATCTCCTGCTGTGCAGCATTAATCCAGCCTTGTTCATCATCTCAGGCATCTTTGGTGCACCTCTGCTAGAGTTGCTCCCTTCAGCCTCCTGATTTCCACCGTGGTGGAAGCTATCATGCAGTTTCTCTGTGGTGGATCATGTCAGGGATTGGTTTCTTACTTTTATTTTAGCTGTCCTTAAGAATCACTGTAACCATGCTGCTTTGGACAGAAGGCAGCTCTGACGTTGACTGGAGCAGTGGAGTGAGCCAGCAGAATAATGATTTCAGTGCTGAATAGTTGATAATGCTCCAGGTGCCTGATGTCTGCACTCCTGTCCTGCTGATTTTCAGTGCAAGGACATGAAGACAGCATGGAGCAGCTGATGGAGACACTGGACTGCAGCACACCCTCAGCTCCAGCACTGAGAAACATGTAGGGCTGGCAGCCTGTGCAGCACAAATCAACTCAGGATGCCATCCAGAGTGACCTGGGCAGGCTGGAGAGGTGAGCTGAGGAGAATCTCATGAAGTTCAAGAAGGCAAACTGCAAGGTCCTGCACCTGGGTTGGGGCAATCCTCGATATCAATGCAGACTGGGGGATGGTGAGATTGAGAGCAGCCCTGCAGAAAAGGACTCAGGGTGGATGAGAAGCTGGACATGAGCCAGCAAAGTGCACTTACAGCCCAGAATCATAGAATGGCTTAGGTTGGAAGGGATCTTAGAGATAAGCTACTCCAAAGGCCAATGTTATCCAGGGTTGTATCAAAAGAAGCATGGCCAGCAGACCCAGAGAGGTGATCCTGCCACTCTGCAGCACTTTAGTTTGCACAAAGCTCAGTTGTTGCCAAATGCCCTTGTGTGGAAGGGAAAATCTGGTTCAGCTCTGAAGAGGAAAGCTGAAAACCCTACCCTTGAGAGGGTAATAACCTCTGCCATCTTTTGCCATCATCTCTAACTGCATCATGGGCTGCTGCATGGAAGGTGACAACTGAAGAACAAGCCTGTGTCTGGGCTATTTTTCATGAGGTAGCAATTCTGGTGTTACCAGCTCAACATCTGAGCTGTCTTCAGCTTCTCAGGGATGAGAGCCAAGCCGAACATCTGCTCTACACTTAGACATGAGGTCACCAAGAACTGTCATATGATCTATTCTGTCTACTTTTCATTGAATCACAGAAGCACTCTAGGATCATTGAGACCAATCATCAACCCAACACCACTATGGCCATTAAACCATGTCCCAAGGTGCCATGTCCACACATTTCTCAAAGACTTTACCACCTCCCTGGGCAGCCTGTTCCAATGCCTGACCACTCCTTCCATACAGAAATGTTTCCTAATATCCAGCCTAAACTTCTCCTCCCTGAAATTATTTTCCTTCCATTTATTTGGTTTTCAGTTGTTTGGTTGTGGTTGTGGGACAAAAAGCAGGTTTCACAAAGGTGTCTGGGCAGTCAGACCTGTGATGGGAAGCCTGAAGACCTGCACAACAGACAGCACCAAGTGTGATCCTTCACTTGGATTTTAATTCCAGTGGAGGGAATGAATTGAAGCTTGAAGGGGGCACATTCAGACTGGAGATTAGGAAGAAATTCCTTAGAGTGAGGGTGGTGAGACACAGGAACAGGTAGCCCAGGGAGGTTATGGATTCTCCCTTCCTGGAGGTGTTCAAGGCCAGGTTGGATGAGGCCTTGAGAAACCTGGGCTAGTGGAATGTGTCCCTGTCCACTGTAGGGTGGTTGGAACTGGATGATCTTTAAGGTCCCTTCCAACCCAAACCATTCTATGAATCTACGAATCTGCGTCCCTTAGAATCATAGAATCATAGAGTGAGTCAGGGTTGGAAGGGACCACAAGGATCATCCAGTTCCAACCCCCCTGCCATGGGCAGGGACACCTCACACTACATCAGGATGGCCAGAGCCTCATCCAGCCTGGCCTTAAACACCTCCAGGGATGGGGACCCAACCATCTCCCTGGACAACCCATTCCAGGCTCTCACCACTCTCATGGGCAAGAACTTCTTCCTCACTTCCAGCCTGAATCTCCCCACTTCCAGATTTATTCCATTCCCCCAGTCCTACCTGAGATCCTAAAAAGTCCCTCCCAGGCTTTCTTGTAGCCCCCTCAGATACTGGAAGGCCCTTGTGTGAGCTCAGCCATACAAATCCCAGAGCCACAGCAAGACTCTTCCAGGAGCTGGAAGAAGGGACAGCCTGCAGCCTTCTGTCCCCCCGTTTGCCATCTTTGGTTTCTAAAGCACGACGATGGCTGCGGAGTGTGGAGTTTCCAAGAATCCATCTCCTGCTGCCGACAGCAGCAAATGGCTCCCTGCTCACAGAGCTGGAGCCTGTCGAGAGGAGAGCACTGCTGTCTGTTGTCTTACCCTCTGACTCCCTTTCAGCAATCCACTCCAAAATGCTGTTGTCATCTTACCCAGCCCCCCAGAACGCCTGCCCTCTGACACTGCTTTTTCACTGCTGGAGCACTTCAGGCGTCAGAAGAGGACTCGGGAAGCCCAGCACTGCTGAAGAGCCTACACATTAGCTGACGCTGAGATGTTTCTGTGCTGGGCCGGATCTCTTCTGCTGCCCAGGGCTGTCAATACTTGCTGGTACAATTGATTCCATCAGGGTGATAATGACAGCTATGGATCGCTCCCAAGTGCAGCGGCTGCCTGTGATCTCGCAGCTTTCATAGCAGCTTCCCAAACCCCAGTGCAGCTTGTTCTCAGAAAAGAGCAGTGCAGAGGGAGCTGAGCAGCCTGCTAGAATCATAGAATTGTTTTGGCTGGAGAAGACCTCAGAGCTGCAAGCAAGCAAAAGGCAGGCAGCAAGATGCACGCATCAGGACAGTAGGCAGGAGCTTTAGAGTTGCCTCCATTCAAGGAAGCCATTAGGATGATTTCCATACTTCAGAGTGATCTTCTCCCAGTCTGGTTTGTTAGGTTTCATGGAACAGAAATTCTGCACAAAGAGCACTTCCACTAGAGACAGGAGCCAGAGTGACTTACCCAGTTAACACTCACTTCTTTCAGACCAGGCACATGCAAGGTCCTCAGCTCAGTGCAGGAAAAACAAATGGTTGAAGCCACCCGTGCAAACAAACAGGGTTTCAGAGAAATGTCAGCCCACCCATTCAGTTTAAGCCCCTTCTCTTACCAGATCTGTGATTCTGTTGGATTTTACCATTTCTCCTCCTGCATGGCCACCTTCCCACACAGGAACTAGTGCCTGGAGAAGGCATCAACAAACCTCATTGCTGCTCCAGACAGCTGGGCCCCAAGGCTGGCTGCCCTGTATAGGCTGGAGACAGGTTCCGCAGTCTGTAGAGAGGAATGGCAATCAAGGTGGATGAGATCCCATTCCATGTTCCTTTGGTGGAAGTGGCAGAAGGTGCCTGACAAGCAAGAATCATAGGCATGAAGGATTCTAAGGGGGAGCTTGACATTTGGACTGTCTTCATCTTCTAAGGCTGGGAGCCAAGCTAAAAGTGTGATCTCTGCTCTCAAAGCTGGTGCAGGGGACATCAGGTAAAGAACTGCCATGTGATTCATTCATTGCTTCCACTGGCTTGTTTGTTGCTTCTAGCCATTAATTGAACCACCTGAAGACTGAAAGGAAATCTGAAATTTTATTTAAATAACCTTCAAGGATACTGCTTCAAAATATCTGCCTCAGGTTCCCATCACAAGCTGGCGAGCTGGTGGATGAAACGCAGGATTGTCAGGCACTGATATCCACACATTAAATTATTCATCTTAATTGCTATCTAAATCTTTGCAATATTTGTTAATTTTATAAGAATATATTCTTTTCAGCTTTCTCCTCTTTCGTGGAGGCAAACTGCATTGAAATATTGGAAAATTAAGTAAGAAAAGGGATATGTTATGCTTCTTGTGGTGAGAATATTCACTGGAGACACACAAAGTTTCAATGTTAATGTCTCTGCATCACTACTCCCTGCATGCTAAAATAGGTTTGGAAATGCTTGAAAGGTTAAAGCTTTTGCAAATTATGAAACCAGACCATTTTGGAGCTATAAATCCTGCTCATCAGGGACAGTTGTTCTCGTGTAAAACCTCATGTTTTCTTGAGAGACCCAGCTGAATATTTATGCCCAGCACATCAAACACAAGGAACGCGGAGGAAGGCTGGTCTGTTGTGGGTATTTAAGAGTTTGCAGTTGATAATTAAATCTAGAAATTCTAATTAGTCATTTACCCAAACTGGAGTGCCCAGTTTTCCCTTGTTTACCTTGCCAGGACAGGACTGGTCAAGCTGCCCAGGGAGGCGATGGCATCGCCATCCCTGGAGGTGTTCACAAAACACGTGGACATGGCACTTTGGGACATGGCTTAATGGCCATGGTGGGGTTTGGTTAATGATTGGACTCAATTATCTTAGAGGCCTTCTCCAACTGAAACAATTCTATGATTCTCCCAGAGAAAACACACAACCCTTCACTAGGGCAGTGCAGACCAGCTGAGGGTCACTCCAGCCACACGCTCCCCAAAGTGATGGAAATATCCCAGCTAAGTCCAGAGCTCTCCACTGCTCTTTGAAACTCAACCCCACTCACCACTCCTGTCTTTGTCTTCCTGGCTATGTCAACACCTCCCCTCCCACAGAAGCCACTCTGGGGAAGCCCTCTGCTCTCACCAAATCCATTTCTTCTTAAATAAACACCTTCCTCACACAGTGAGATAAAAAGCAGAGAGAGAAGAAAAGAAAGAAAAAAACCAACAACAAACAGCTGCCCCTCCCAGCCTCTGCACAAACACCTCCAGCACCCAGCCACTGTTTGTGGCTCTCCTGACTCTGGTAAGCAGGAGCAGAAGGTATGGATTTATTGATCTGGTTGTTGCAGGGGGATTTGTAAACATCTTCTTGGCTCAGAGCAGTCTCTCTTGGTCTTACTGCTGCTTTCCCAAACAGAAACAAAACAATTCAGGCCCTTGTTGGGGAAGTTTAAACTGTCATGTACCACCCTGAACCTTCTGCTGCTCTGGGACTTTCTGACTCATTTTGCAGGATGCAACAATCCATTTCTGCCTATTTTGTCTTTCATCTCCTGCCTCTCAACAGAACACGAGCAGAATGCACACAGATAAGAGCATCTGCACACCAGAAATCCCATCCATCTATCCATCTATCCCATCCTGAAAACAAACTCCTTTGTTCCAAACTGCATTCATCCACCTGCAGGATGAGTTCTGCTGATGTCTTCTCCTGAGTCCCCTTCTCTCCTCACCTACAAGGAACAGTGCAGCAGCTCACTGTCATAACACCAACAGAGCACCTGAGACTGACACCAGAAAACACAAAGGAACAAGTAGTTCCCAAAGGAACGTTTGACATCACTGCCATGATGCAGGCAGTGTTGCACTGCAGAACACCAAAAATGAAGAATTCTGTTTTCTGCTGGGAACAGAAACTGCCTGTGGCACCTTGCCAGGGAGCACGGCGTCCAGCTGGGTCTCCTCTATAGACCATGACACAGAGCCACTGCACCAGCTTCAAACATTCAGATGGAAAAGTCTTGCCCTGAGCCCATCTATCAATGTCTGAGCTAGGACATAACAGATGGGGCTGCCACAAGTTCTGAAGCCATACATCATAGGAGCCTTGCCATGTGGCATTTTCTCCAGCACTTTACCCCAAGCAAAACTGATTGAAGGTCTTGCTGACACAGGCACCTTCTCTTTGTTTGCAGCAGAGACAAGTAATAGTCCCGAACCATGTCTCATTCCTACTTTGGAACCCTGGACTGACTATTTTCATGGAGAGAGAAATCCAGCCTGGTCATGTCAAGATGGCGATGAAGTCTCACACAACTGCTCAGAACAAGTTCAATTTGTTCTCCCTGAATGACACGAGTGGAGAAACAATTTCTCTGGAGGAAGGTGAGGAAATGGCTGTGTGTATGAAACCCAAAGCCCTGAGCTGCCTCGGGATCCCTGCTCAGCAGGAGCCATAAGACTTCTTCCATCTCCCCTCTGAGAGGAACATCTGAACAGCACTAAAAATAGAAACCAAGGGTTGGGGTTTACCAGACAACAGCTGGAACAAGACGTGGCTTAGATGCATAATTCTAACCTCCTAGAAGGGAGGACTGGCTTGAGAGGAAGCCATTTCCCCACAGCCTGGGGTTTTGGTCCACTTCTCCCATGTTTTTTAATGTATAGCATCTGTAGCAGGTGTCTTCTGCTATCAACCATTCAAAGCATCATTGCTGATTTCTTCCCATCACCACACACGGGAGACACGAATCACAGGATGGTTGAGGTTAGAAGGGACCTTAAAGATCCTCTAGTTCCAACCCCCTGCCATGGGCAGAGAGACCTCCCCTAGCTATGTTGCTCAAGGCCCTGTCCAGCCTGGATTTGAACACTTCCAGGCTTAGAGCAACCTGTTCCAGTGCCTCACTACCCTCATGGGGAAGAATTTCGTCCCAATATCTGATCTGAATCACAAAGGCAGAATTTTCTCTTTTGTGTGCATTTGTATGAGCTGAGCCACTCACTGCTGAAATTACCACAGCTTTAGATTACATTTTCTGAAATCAAGATGTTGTTTTCCTTAAGCCATTGATGCGTTATGGGCTGGGGGGAGCAGGCTCAGCCATCACACCAGCAGCATCTGCAGATCTTGGTCCCCAAGGAGCCTGTTCACTATTCCTGTCACGCCATCCTCTCACCCAGGAGATCCCCAGCTTCACCACAGCAGGCAGAGGCAGTGCCTCAAGGAGCAGAGGGGAAAACAGTGCTATCCTCTGTGTCCAGCACTGTGTCTGCAGGGCCCTCCAGGGTTGCTCTTCTTGTCCTCCACAGCTCCCACAGGGGTTGAGCAGGGTACAGGCAGCTGCACAGGGCTGGTAGGAGCTGCAAAGCTTCACAGAGCTGAGACAGGGATGGCATCAGACCTGCAGCCCCCAGCTCTGCACACAGAGGAGCCCTCCATTGCCTTCAGAGATTCATAGGTTGGGTTGAGCTTGGAAGGGACCTTGAATATCCTCTACTTCCAACCCCCCTGCCATGAGCAGTCTGTATCTCCCCTCCTCAAGCTTCAGTCCATTCCCTCCATTCATGCACACCATGTCTCCCCACTCAGAGCACTGAGATATCAGCACACACCTCCCAGGTCTTTCCAGTCAGTGCAGTCATCTAGTAACCCAAGGGCCCTTGCAGGTCTGTCTCTGGTGAGGCATATTCTCATACAGTGAGTCCTGCTACCTTACATCAAAGGTGACTGTGGTGACCTCACAGCTCAGCCTCTCAGGAGAGACAGAGACAGCTGCGACCTGAGATCAGGGTTGCTAATTGTACCTTCGAATACAAAGACACAACCTTTGCCTCTGCTCCCCTTTGCAGCTATGTCTAAATACCAGAAGTTTTCCTCCATGTAATGAGCTCTGTCCACCATCTGTGTGCCTTGTTCCTCAGCTCCACCTTCTGAACCATCTCCAGACACTGTGATCAGCCCGAGGCCAGATCAGTCTTTTCATCTGAGCTTAGATAGGCACTGTTGGTGCTATCTCTGTTCCTCTCTGGCCTTCTATAGAGGGCACCAGTAGGATCAAGACGTCTCCAGATGAAGACACATCTGTCTGGTTTTGGCCTTGCCAGGAGCACGTGTGGTCCTTCATCCTGAATGGTGAGCAGTTCTTCTCTAACCTTGACAGTTTCACTAATTTTAACTCATGGGATAGACACAGGCACTCACCCTGCAGGAACCTACAGATCAGGAGTTCCTCTGCCCACAGCAACAAAAACAGTGGACTCTCAGCTCTGAACTCATCCTTTTGCCCCTTGTCCTGGATGAGATGATCTACCAATGTGGGAGTCGCAGAGCTGTCCCAGGATCATAGAATCAAAGAATGGCTTGGGGTGGCAGGGACTTTAAAGATCATTGAGTTCTACTCCCCCTGGCACAGGCAGGAACAACTTCCACTAGACCAGGTTGCTGAAGGCCTCATCCAAGCTGCCCTTGAACACTTCCAACGAGGAGACATCCACAACCTCCCTGGGCAACCTATTCCAATGTTTCACCCCCCTCACTGTAAAGAATTTTTAATTTTTTTTCTTTACAGGATGATCTTGTGGGGCAGGAAAGCAGCACTACCGAAGTAACACAGGCGAGATGATGACCAGTTGTGTGCCTCTGCAGAGCTGATGGAGGGATTCTGATGGGTGTGTGCTGATGGAATATCACAGAGCAGGTAAGAGACCATGGCTGCAGAGAAGTGCTCCTATGGATATGCATTCTCAGGTGTTTGGGGGAAAAGATCTCTTCTAGTCTTTGTACTCCAGAGTCAGAACTGCAAATCTCAATGAGAAGATTATCTGAGGGAAAGCAGAAGCTGTTTGATGGGAGGGCAGCTCTCTGTCCAGGAGCAGAACATGCTGATTCAACAGGCACAGATCAATCACGCCGCAAAAAGCAGAGCAGCACGGCGCAGTTCGAGTGTTGCCATACACGCTGCCTGAGGGAGCTGCAGAAGCAGATTGTGAGGCTGGCAGCAGATGAAACCTCTGCCAGCTGTAGGAAACAGCCAAGAAGCAGGAGCATTACCACCACCATCCTTCATTCAGGAAAACAGTCTTGAAGAAGTTGCTGCAGCCAAATGTGACGTCTGGCTCCAGTTTCACTCTCACCTAAATCAATCTGGCTGCTGCATTGCACAACGGAGTGTGAGATCTTTGGTCTGAAATCCTCCCGCCTCCATTTCCTCCCAGTTTGGCATCCACCCACTGCAGCTTTTGAATGGGCTGGTGTGGAGTTAAGGGTTCCTGTGCCCCTTGGGGCTCAGCTTTCTTCTCAGGCATCCAGGGGCAGGGTGAGGGCTTTTGGCCCCCAGATATCCTGCAGCCTTACAGAGTGTTTTTCTCTAAGAGCTTCTCTGCTGCTGGAGTCCTCCAGCCTAATTCTGTGTGTGCTACACCCTAGGAGACAGCTGCCTTCGCTCAGGCTCCAGAATAGCTCATTCTGGCTTTCAGCTTGAGCTCTGGCTGTGAGAACATCCAGCAGCTTTCATATCTGCAGGACAATCCAGATTATTTTCATGCTTTGCTATGGAGATCGTCACATTGCAGAGCAATTAACAGTGAAACATCAGCACCACAGCAAAGATGAAAGCACAGCTTCTGTCCTGGGGACAGACAGTGTTTCCCCACCGCTCCAAAGTGTTTTGCAATGTCTGGCTCCTTCCTGGGAAGACAGCCCCGTGCTTCAGTGCCATGGAAGCAGGTCTGCAGGCTCCTCTCTATCTGCATAATCCCACCTGCCCACTCAGACTGCGAGGTGTTCCCCTGATAGGATCTGAAAGCAAGAGGGGCCTGCTGGAAAATCCATGATTCTTCCCACTCACTACAACATCCATGATGTAAGCTCACTCTAAAACAATCTGTGTCCCCACAGGTCTGTTCCAGCCTTGCAGAGAGGAAGTCAGGCACAGCATGGCCTTTCTTGCAGAATCACAGCATAGTTTGGGTTGGAAGGGACCTTAAAGATCACCTGGTTCCAAACCCTCTGCCATGGGTAGGGATTCCTTCCACTAGAACAGGTTGTTCAAGGCCTCATCCAACCTGTCCTCAGACACCTTCAAGGAGGGGGCATCCACAACCAGCTCTTTGCCCACTGGTCAACACCAGCTGAAGAACCAAAGCCAGGCTGGATGGGGATTTCAGCAATTTGGTCTAGTGGAAGGTATCCCTACCCATGGCAAGGGGGGAGGGGGTTGGAACTAGATGGTCTTGAAGGTCTCTTCCAACCCAAAATATTCCATGATTCTATCAACCAGAATAACCCCTACACACATGATGTCAGAGCCAAGGACAGGAACAAGTAGATGTCCCAGCCCTGGAAATATTCCAAGCTGGGCTGGACAAGGCTCTGAGCAACCTGATCTATTTGCACATGACCCTACTCACTTCAGGGTAGGTGGACTAGATGACCTTTAAAGGTCCCTTCCAACCCAGACCACTCTGATTCCATTCCTTAGCACAAGTCCCTCAGCTCATGACTGGCCACCTCCCACCCTCTCTTCACATCCTGTGGCTGCCAGTGCTCCTTCATTTTACTTTCAGATGGTGGCATTTCAGTCAGGAGAAAGAGAGAGACAAGTGTTAGTGTGCTCATGTGGACAAGGCAAATGTTACCAAGGGCAGTAAAAGCCTCAGATGGCACAAAACCATTGGTGATGCTCCACACTGCCAGCTGTGCACGAGAGTGACACAGACAGAGAACTAAAATCGAAACACTTCACCCAAACCACAGGTCTGCTGCGTCACTCTTTCATCCTTGGCTCTCCCCACCACGGAGAAAAGCTGCTTGAAAAGCAGAGCATCTCCATCCACCTCAGAAGAGGACAGCAAGGGCAGGAGGCAGGTTCTGAAGCGTTAATGCAGAGGGATCTCTCTGCCATATGAGGTTATTAATTTGTGTGATGACTGCATAATTAATGCCCAGCCCCTTCTCAGCCTCTTTCAAAGCTATTCCCAGGCTGCACAGGAGTTGTTGGGTCTAAGGAACTAAACAGTTTGATGTTGATGAATCACAGTCCTGCCCATCAATATTAAAACACCGCCAGAGGTGTGCTTTCCACTTTGGGTCCTGAAAACCTAGACTGTAAGGGTGTCAGAAACGCAGAGGCGCTGTTTGCCAAAGCTCAGTGCCAAGGCAGAAGCCTCCAAGCTTTGTTTCCAGCTCATTTTTGTTTGCTTTCTTCCAGCTGAGCGGTGACAAGAACATACGGCACCCAGCAAACCTTCAGAGTTATCAATAATAGCATCTGAAATGGAGAAATTCAGTTACTCAGGAAACCTCCAGTCAAAACGAGTTTGTTCCTTGGACTATGATTAATGTGGTAAGTGGTGGCAGATGGTAAATGCTCCTAGAAGCCTCTGCTCTCAGAAGAAGTGTGAATTATTTCAAAGCTGCAGCAAAAGGATAACAGAGTAAGAACAAGTCCCAGCCCAGCTTAAAGGGACACGAGAGCAAGGTATACCTCAACACACATTTCTGTCAGGAGTCTTGCTGAGGGACCCCATGGGGCCAGGTGCTGCCACCCAGCACTCAACCCCCAAGCAGGACCAGAGTCTTCATGCTGGGTTATCTGGGGCAGCTGATAGCACCCACACCATCCTGTGTGCTCCCCACATGCCACAGAAGCAATCTCCTGCCTCCAGAGGAGGAGGGCAACAGCCAGCCTAAGGCAGTCAATAAACCCTTTATGGCCTCCAGAATAAATGACAGAAAACACCACCCTGACACAAGGGAAGCCACCTGCTTGTCCAGATTTTGGCATCACGATGTGCCTTGTAGGCACACTGGTGTCTGGCAGTCCTGCAGCATTCCTAGCTCTGCCTTTGGTGGCAAGCACCATTTCTCCATTAAACACACACTAATTGCTGTGGCAGGATGGTGCTGTGATGTTCTCCACACAGCACCATGGGCTTTGCTATGAGCAGTTTCCATCAGAGGGGTTGTAAGAGGAGGAGACTGTGAGGCTGCTAAAAGTGGTTTGATGGGCAAACACTTAGTCATGAGCTGAGCAACCCAGCAGAGGGTAGAACAGGTCATGCTTCTTTAAATAGCTTTGGGCACCACCAAGGGATCTTCACAGTATCACAGTATATCAGAGGTTGGAAGGGACTTCAAGAGATCATCAGGTCCAACCCCCCTGCCAGAGCAGGATCACCTAGGATAGTCCACACAGGAATGCATCTAGGTGGGTTTTGAAAATCTCTAGAGAAGGAGACTCCACAACCCCCCTGGGCAGCCTGTTCCAGTGCTCTGTCACCCTCACTGTAAAGAAGTTTCTCCTCATGTTGAGGTGAAATCTTCTATGTTCAAGTTTGAACCCATTGTTCCTTGTCCTATCACTGTGAACCACCAAAAAGAGCCTGGGCCCCTCCTCCTGACACCCACCCCTCAGCTATTTATAGACATTGATCCCCTCTCAGTCTTCTCTTCTCAAGACTAAACAGCCCCAGGGATCTCAGTCTCTCTTCATAGGGGAGATGCTCAAGTCCCCTAAGCATCCTCGTGGCTCTTCTCAATCTCCATGGCAGAAACCACCTGAATCCTACCAGGACAGCCACTCACTCATGTGGTCATTCTCTGCATGTTTTTACAGACCTAAACCAGAACCCAGCAGCAACACAGACCAAATAACTCAAGGGATTTTTCCTGCACATCTGGAAAAGCAGCAGCCCCTTGTCCCGTTCCTGGAGTTAGAGCCATATGACCTTCCCTGCCCTTCACTGCAAAGCCATCGCTGGGCTGTTCAAGGGAAAGTGTGACCTTATGCCATGAGGCTAAAAGCAAAAACAAAGGCAGGAGTGAAATTCCCAGTCATGAATCATGCCAAACCACAGACACCAGTTTGATTGTGTCACTCCAAGAAGGACATTGAGATGTTGGGGCAGGTCCAGAGAAGGGCAACAAAGCTGATGAAGGGCCTGGTGAGAGAGCAGTTGAGGAAACTGGGGTTATTCAGCCTGGAGAGCAGGAGGCTTTTAACTCTCTAAAACTCCCTGAAAGGAGGTTGGAGCCAAGTGGGGGTTGGTCTCTTCTCCCAAGGAAGAAGTTATAGGATAAGAGGAAATGGCCTGAAGTAACCCCAGGGGAGGTTTAGGTTACACATGAGGAACAATTTCTTCCCCAAAAGGGATGTCAAGCCCTGGTCCAGGCTGCCCAGGACAGTGGTGGAGTCCCATCCCTGGAGGGCTTTCAAAGCCATGGAGAGTGGTGCTGAGGGACATGGTTTGGTAGTGACCTGGCAATGCAGTGTTAATGGTTGGACTCAATAATCTTAAAGTTCTCTTCCAACCAAAACAATTCTGTGATTGCATGATAAGCCCCACTGACCAAAACAGTTCTGTGATAAGCCCTACCACCCCAGCTTGGGGGAGCAGAGCCTGAGCAGCACCACACAGCTGCAGATGCCTGCCTCTCACCAGCCCAGCAGGGACAAAAACCACAGCCATCAGCATCTCTTGGTGCTCTGCCCTCTCATGCTGACTATTGCTGGCCACCTCAGCACCAGCCATCTTTGTTCTTTATGGGCCAATAAATCCATTTCTTGCACACCTGCAAGTCCCATCAGCCTGCTTCCAAGCCCTTGAGGATAGTAACAACACCCAGGTAAGAGCCACATGGGGCACGAGGGGACAACAAAAGCTGTGGGAGTAGGGTTTAGTAGCAGGAGGTGGGGAGCAGCAGAGCTTAAGGGGGGTAACAGAATTATGGTTGCAGACTGCTCAAGAGCTACACACAGGGATGTGTGTAGAAGAGGCTGGAAAGGCTTGGAAAAGCAACTCCCTGGAGGCCAAAAAGGGTCTGGCTGAACAGGGAGACAGAGGAGAGCAATTAGCTAATGATAGCAGTGGCCAGAAGATGTTGTCAGTTTTGCTGAGCCTCACCACTGCTTTAGCAGCCCTTGCTGAGGTGGTGGAAATTCAGCAAGATCAGCTGTCCCAAAGCCAGAGAGGGCTTGTGCACCACTGCTCTAGTTCATGAATTAAAGGGGGAGAGGGGAAGGGGGAAGGGAAGAAAAAAAAAATCATTATAAAGACAAGATGAAGGACATCTAAGCTGCCTTGGTATGTCAGGTTGAGGCTTCTCAGAGGTACAAAATGAACAATCCAGGAACAATCACGAGCTAAAGTAGATCTGAATCCCCAAAGCAACAAGCAATTGCTGCTTCGTTACGAATTTCCTCCAAGGGGGAAAAAAATGCCTCATGAGGTAGCATAAACAAAGCACCAGCAATAAAGGTGACCTCCCTGCACGGCTGGGCGAGCTCAGGTCCTCATCATGCCCTGGCACAGCTACGGCTGCTGCGTGAAGGGCAAGCCAAGGAGGTCTTCAGATGCAAGCAGGGACAAAACAGGCTCTGATTTCGATGACAAATGCAGATCTGTCAGGTTGACCACACAGAAAATCCATAGGGAACTGGGGGGACTCGCCATAATTTCATGGTCATGGTGGTGGTTGGACTCAGTGAAGTTAGGTGAAGTCTTTTCCAGCTGGCGCAATTCTGTGATTTAATCTAAAACAGAAAGTGAAGATTTACTGGAATTGTTTTAGAAGGAGAAAGTACTTACAGCACTTACAAGTGATGAGAGGTCTGCTGCTCCTGCAACTTCCCTGCTCAAAAGGTCACAAAGCAGAATCATAGAGCTGCTTTGGCTGGGAAAAAACCTTCAGGATTGAGTCCAACCATTCGTTATCTCTACCTAGGCTGCTGTTAAACTATGTCCCTCAGCACCACAACTCTGACTCTTTGAAACACCTCCAGGGATGGGAATTCAACCACCTCCCTGGAGATTCTGTTCCAATGTTGCAGAACCCTTTCATGGAAGTAGTTTCTTCTAATGCCCAACCTAAACCTGCCCTGGGACAACTTGAGTCCATTTCCTCTCGTCCTACCACTTGTCACTAGGGTGAAGAGATCAAGACCCACTTGGCTACAACCTTCCTTCAGGGATTTGTTAGGAGCCAGAAGGTCTCTCCTCAGCCTCCTTTTCTCCAGGCTGAACAACCCCAGTTTCCTCAGCTCCTCCTCACCAGACCTATTCTCCAGAACCTTCACCAACTTTGGAGAGGGGCCCAAAACTGAACAAAGCAGTCACCCAAGGCCTGTGCCTAGCCCAATTTTGTTGGGTTTGAGCTCTCATCAGCTGGCTTTTGCTAGGCTGTATTTCTGCTGGATTACAGGAGCTGTTGAGAGATGTTTGTATTTCAAGCTGCCAGCTTTGCAAACCTCTCCAAGGCTCTGACAGCTGAGCCAAGTTTCTTCCAGGGAACAGGAGAAGCACAAGCTCTAAATAATAGACTTGGTGCCTGAAACTTAATCTTCAGTGACACCTGCACAAACAGAATGTCTTCAGAGGCATTGCTGAGGCATAACTGACCAGACACAGAAGTGGAGACAACTGAAGATGCTGCAGGAGACAACTCATCTCACTGCACCCACTGCATGGGGGCTACAGCAGCAGAAGGGTTAAAAATAGGGCAGACAGGGAGCTGCTCCAAGGGAAGGAATTGCTCTGGAAAGTCCCCTTTTAAGCATATCAATAGTTCCCTTTCCCCCACCAAGAGGTTTTCTACAGCTGAAGAGGACAAGGGGCCAGTACCTGGTGGCTGCACCCAAATGCAGCAGCCCCCCAGGGGTAGTGTGGCAGCTGCAGGTGTCAAGGGAACAGGGGACAGGATGGTATGAGCAGTCCTGCCAAGGCAATTCCTCAGGCTTTCCACAATCAGTTTAGACTGGATATTGGGAAGAAATTCTTCACAGTGAGGGTGGTGAGACACTGAAACAGGTTGCCTGGAGAATTTGTGGATGCCCCCTCCCTAGAGGTGTTCAGGGCCAGCTTGATCTGGGCTAGTGGGTGGCATACCTACCCATGACAAGGGGGTTGGAACTACATGATCTTGAAGGTCCCTTCCAACCCAACCCATTCTATGATTCCAAGACCCTGACAGCTGGAAGGCAAACCACACTGCTCTTCCCAGCATCCCTCCACTGAGGCAGCAGGAGGAAAAAGCAGGTTTCTCAGCTGGGCTCAGCAATCTTAAATGCCTTTTCCAACCCAAATAATTCTGTGACTCTATGATCCTGCCCCAGGGCCACTCACTGCTCACCTGCAGCATCACCCCAGCAGACCCAGCTCCTCTCCAACACAGCAATTCCCAGGTACTCATGCAGAAAATGCAGCGAAGCCAATTATTTAGTGTTTGTGCTTCTGTGAAATCTCTGCTCAAACTGACAAATGGACCAGAAAAACAAGCGAGGCGCTTTCCACCCTCCCCGTGCCTTTGAGCAGCAGCTCACTCCCAGCCAAGCTCTCCTGCAGCAGGCAGAGGAGCTCCTTTGAACAGGGACAGAAGTGCTACCCATACCTGGGAGAAACCTTAATTGGATGTAAGAAAAGATTTTGTATATTCAGTGTAAAGGAGGCTAAGCCACTTAGAAAAGGATCAAACAAATCCTCTGAAGTGGGCCAGGATCACTTGATCAGCACTTGGTGTCTTCAGACTCAGAGGAGGTTTATTTTTCCTTCCATTTGAGAAGGAAGTGCCCCTGTTGAACCACAGCTTGGAGCCTTTTGTGCCCACTGATGGAAATGGGATGGTATTGCCCCAACTGCAGGAACTAGAAGCCTCATGGGCAAACCCTGTCCTCATAAGGTTTAGAGCACAGAACCAGGGGATGCACTGCAACCTGTCCAGGAGGGACCAGCTCAGGACCTGGGAAATGGGGCACCATCCCCGCCTTTTTCTCACACCTTTGTTCATCTGGACCAGGAAGCTGCAGCTCTGCCTCAGGGTGACCCTCAGGTCTGCAGCAGGCAGCTGCACAGGCACTTCAGCCCTGGAAGTCCCCCACTGCATGGTGCACCCAGGGCCTGAGGACTCCTTCCCAGCTGGGGATGCAAAGGCACATCCCATGGCATGGCACAACCAGCAATGGAGGAGCCTCTCCCCAGCTTGAGGAGGATAGATTTAGACTGGATATTAGGAAGAAATTCTTTACAGCGAGGGTGGTGAGACACTGGACAGGTTTCCCAGGGAGGTTGTGAATGCTGGAGGTGGTTCAAGGCCAGGTTAGATGAGGCTTTGAGCAGCCTGGTCCAGTGGAAGGTGTCCCTGCCCATGGCAGAGGGGTTGGAACTCGATTATCTTTAAGGTCCCTTCCAACCTAAACTATTCTACAAATCTATACATTTCTTCTCATATATGCTGAGTTTGCAGCCTGGCAATTCCCTGGAGTAGCTGTTTCATGAATATCCTAATCCCTTCCAGGACCCATTTCCTCTTCAGCCTCACCATCCTTTTTGCTGGCCCATTCCTGTACAGGCGTAAGGCTACCTCCTGACTTACTTTGGGCAGGAACACAACATATACCCAAAAAGCTGATTGGAAAAGGGGAAAAGGTATCTGGACCCATGTTATAGAATGTCTTGGTGGGTAGCAATGCTGAGTTATCAGAGGTGTGATAGCTGGTTTACCTCACCTGGGAGCATCCTGGCCTCCATCTGCCTCTTCTTAGCAGCTGGGAGCATGTTTATAAGGTACTGGGAGCCCTTGGTGTACCTGAAAGCAGCTCTGGGTGAGGCTAATCCTTCTGAAGGACATGCTCCCCAACAAGCCCTTCCTCCCACAAGCCATCAGTACCACGCTGCCAGCCCAAGGACCAAGTTAGCCTGGTTCAGCAACTCCACAGGTGTTCACCAGCAGAATGGTGCCCTCATAGCAAGTGTCTGATTTTATTTCCAGCATATAGGAATATCAGAATGGAGAATAACTCCTTCCTTCTGCTCTGTCCCAGGGTGGCACCAGTGACACCACATCTCTCACATGGAACAGGCTGCCCAGAGATGTTGTAGAGTCTCCTCTGGAGAGATTCCAAACCCACCTGGACATTGTGATCCTTGGCAAGCTGCTGTGGATGACCCTGCATTAGCAGGGAGGTTGGACTGGATGATCTCCAGAAGTGCTTTCCAACTCCCCACCATGCTGAGATTCTGGAATAATCAGCCTTCTGGAGCATCTGAGTGCACCCTCAGCAAGTTTGTTGATGACACCAAGCTGTGTGGTGCAGCAGACAGGCTGGAGGGAAGGGATCCATCCAGAGGGACCTTGACAGGCTGGAGAGGTGGGCACAAGCCAACCTCATGAGGTTCAACAAGACCAAGTGCAAGGTCCTGCATCTGGGTGGAGGCAATGCCAAGCACAAATCCAGGCTGGGCAGTGACTGGCTGGAAAGCAGCCCTGAGGAGAGGGACTTGGGGGTGCTGGTGGACGAGAAGCTCAACCTGAGCTGTCAGTGTGCACTTGCAGCCCAGAAAGCCAAGCAGAGCCTGGGCTGCATCAAGAGAAGTGTGGCCAGCAGGGCAAGGGAGGTGATTCTCCCCCTCTGCTCAGCTCTGGTGAGACCCCACCTGGAGTACTGCATCCAGTTCTGGAGCCCCTATTACAAGAGGGATGTGGACATGCTGGAAGGTGTCCAGAGAAGGGCCACCAGGATGATCAGAGGGCTGGAGCACCTCTCCTGTGAGGAGAGACTAAAAGAGTTAGGGCTGTTCAGTCTGGAGAAGAGAAGGCTCCGAGGTGACCTTCTTGTGGCCTTCCAGTATCTGAAGGGGGCTACAAGAAAGCTGGGGAGGGACTTTTTAGGATCTCAGGTAGTGACAGGACTAGGGGGAATGGAATAAAGCTGGAAGTGGGGAGATTCAGGCTGGAAGTGAAGAAGAAGTTCTTCCCCATGAGAGTGGTGAGAGCCTGCAATGGGTTGTCTCCAGGCCCCATCCCTGGAGGTGTTTAAGGCCAGGCTGGATGAGGCTCTGGCCAGCCTGATGTAGTGTGAGGTGTCCCTGCCCATGGCAGGGGGGTTGGAACTGGATGATCCTTGTGGTCCCTTCCAACCCTGACTCACTCTATGATTCTATGATTCTATCTAATATTACTACCCAAGATCTGTGTGTCCATTCTATAAGTGTTAGGCCCAGTGGTGTGCCGGAATCCCTTTGGTCTTAATGGTGACTAAGGGGAGCTTGTTTCAGGTCATTCTGGTGCTTATTTTGTAATTCAGTGTACAGAAACCCAGGTAATAGACACCACCGCCGCGTGTCTAACTGCAGCTGAGCAGGTGAAGGTGCAGTGGGAACCTGACCAAGGGTTTTGAGCAAACACAGGAGTGTTTGCACTGGGATTAGGGTTTTGTACTCCAGCAACATTTGCCAGACTTCTGGCACGTGCCAAGCTCCATTGTGCCAGATACAGCACATGTGGAAACACCAGGGAAAAGTGTGCTCTGCCTGTACATGATTAAAAGTTCTGATGAGTAAATGAGTTCTGAAGAAAAAAACAAGGTGGGGGGAAGTGATGGTCAAGTGCCAGTAGTGTTTCTGATGGTAGGTGGGAATGGGAGACCTAGGGAAATTAGGTTTATCCAAGGAATCTTTTACTCTTCCTCACATCCCAAATCAAGGTTTCCCTAGCCCCATAAATCTCACAGTGCTTGTTGGCTGAGGCCTGAGTTTCCCTGTGCCTTATCTGCACCATTACTGCCTTAAAAACTGATTTCTTTTCTTGTTGTGAAGATTCATGAGGATAAAACTCATAGCAAGGTCAGTGGAGGAAAACATTTCTCCTTCCTTCTCTGTCCCCCAGCTGCAGTTTTGCATCCCTGCACCCTGTGATAGGACAAGGGGTAATGGATGTAAACTACAGCACAGGAGGTTCCACCTCAACATGAGGCGGAACTTCTTTACTGTGAGGGTCACAGAGCACTGGAACAGGCTGCCCAGAGAGGTTGTGGAGTCTCCTTCTCTGGAGACTTTCCAGCCCTGTCTGGATGTGTTCCTGTGCGACCTGTGCTAGATTCTATGGTCCTGCTCTGGCAGGGGGGTTGGACCTGATGATTTTCAAAGGTTCCTTCCAACCCCTAACATCCTGTGATTCTGCGATCCCCGCTTTTGGAGCATGGCTCTTCCCTTCACTCTCCAGCAAAGCACTGGTTTAAGGTGAGGGATGGCTGAACCCTGGTGCTCAGCTCCACTTATGTAGCAGTCAACCAGCAGTAAGCGTTGGTCAGCCCAGCAAGGCTGGGAGCCAGGCTCCTTGTCCTCTAGAAAAGACCTGCCAGAGATGTTTCTGCATCAGACATGTCTCTTGTAAGGCTTTCCAGTCTCCTTGGATCTGCTCTGTTCTGGGTGATATTGACATGGTCCTTGCCCCTTTTGGGGTGAGTACCACAGGCTGCCACTGTCCCCTGTCTGTGTTATGGCACTGAGCAGCTATGCAGAATGTTGCCACACCATCACCCACCTGGAGATGCTGCTGGTAGGGCTGGAGCAGCGAGATAGGTCCCAGGAGAGAGAGGAGGTCCAAGGGGCAGAGCTGGCAGGATTGCTGTGGAGCTGTTCTAGGCATGGGTAGGATGCAGCCACCCTTCCCACCACCTGTGGATAGTGACATAGGACAGTTGCCCTTTTTCCATGGTAAAGGCAGGTGCTGCCTTGAGTGAGTTCACAAGGATGGTCCTAATGTGAGGGATGAGGCTCCTTGGAGATTTCCTCCTTAGTCTGTGCAATCCCACATGCCAAGACCCCAGTAGATGAGGCAATGTTCACCACCCAGGTTCTTGTGTCCATGCAGCACTGCAGACATCCTCAGTCATTGTGGGACAGCTTCATCTGGAGGCCTTTCCTAGAGAGAAAGGAAAATGCCTTTCTATGTACACACTTCAGCTGCATTCTGCAGCTCCCAGCCAGCACTCTGGGGCCTCCTCTGCTGATGTAAAAAGCCATCCAGCACTAGGACCACTCTGAAAACCCTTTCAGGAGGAGAGCCTCGCTCTCTGTGAGTGCCAGGTGGAGACCCAAGTCCTGTGCACAGACAAGCTCAGCTGTGAGGTACCTCTTCCTAAGGGCACTGCACTAGGCACAAGTACCTCTCTGTGCTTGTGTTGCTCCTCAAGGCCAGAAGGGCAGGCTAGCTCTCCCTGCTAATCTGAAAAACCAAGGAGTTGGGCCTTTCCCTCCCTTACAGGAATGTCAACCTCTCTGCTGTCCCAGCATCACCCTGCTATGACCCTCCCCTACCCTCAGTGTTGTGTCATTTTACTGGGCATGGCAGGAGCAGGCAGAAACCCTTCCAGTCGCTGTGGTTTGTTACTCCTTCATCTCTGCTTCAGCTAAAACACTTCTGGAAATCAGCAAAGCTTCTTTCAGATTCTAACTGGAAATGAATTCTTTTTGCCTGGTCACTTTTCCACATGCCCAAAGGCCCCCACAGGGCAATGGCTGTTTCATGTGCTTGACTTTTTCAGGCCCACTCCTAAGCTCCACCAGCAGTTTCCTTCCCCACAGAGGCCAGAGTCCCACAGCCATGGAAGTAGAGGAACACAGCTGAGAGCCATCAGCCTTCTCCTTGGGCATGCTCTCCATGCAATGCATCTCCCTGTCCCCATGGTCCTGCTGCCTCATGCCCTGTACCATGACACTTCTGATGGCACAGGGATGCTCTCCATGGGTGATATGGCTCCCTCTCCCCGTGGCCATGGTCCTGCTGTCCCATGCCCAGCACCCCAATGACACAAGCAATGCCACCACCAAGAGCAGAGACCCACCAGACTCCCACACCTCACTGACTAACTCCCTCAGTGGGAGTTGCCACAAACACCATAAATTTATCAATTGTCACTTTTCTAAGGGCCAGAATTCTGCTGCTTCCAGATGCCAGCGTGTTTGACTCACTGTGCCATCCCTGATGCTCCCTCCAGAGAGGAACAGCACAGATCCATATGCCCAACAGTTTGGAGCAGCCTGATCACAGATTTTCCATCAATATCTGTAGGAAGCTGTGAAAGGTTTGCACAACATCAGCTCCGTGGATGTTCCATGCGTGTGCTCGGCTCTGCAATTGCTTCCCTACCAAAAACCTCCAGCAGAAACAGCAAAGAGGAAAATTCCTGCAACAAGATGAGTTCCCTGAGCCCCCAGCCATTACATAAGTTAAATCAGAGAGGGAGAGTGATTATTCATATGCTTAAAATAAGCTGTACTTTAAATCTTCTCTTCGCTGAAATGCCACCAAGACGAAAATACGAAGCCATTTCACAGGAGCTGTACCCTGAGAGGAAGCACAGCTGCCACCAGCCTCTCCAAATAACCATTTACTGTTGATGTTCTCCATGTCTGTTTATAACGATGCAAGTCGATTGCTTCCACGTGTTTACAAAACAATCCCAGGGAATGGGTTGTGAGTTACACACCAAAGCTGTTGTGGACTGGAGGCAGATGCCCTTCAAAGGATGCTTGACTGCTCTCTTCTGTGCCCAGTCTTTGCAGGGCTTGGTCCTTGTTCAGACATTCTTCAGCCTCGCCAGCCCAAACACTAATCCAGCAGTCAGGAAATACAGAGTTACCCTTCTCACAGAACCCCGGTGTGGTGGGGCTCAAAAGGGACCTCTGGAGATCACCCAGTGGAATCCCACTGCTAAAGCAGAGGCACCCACTGCAGCTTGCCCAGGATCACAATGTCCAGCTGGCTTTGGAATCAGAGAAGGAGACTCCACAACCTCTCTGGCAGCCTGCTCCAGGGCTCCAGCACCCTCTCACCAAACAAGTTTCTCCTCATCTTCAGATGGAACCTCCTGGGTTCCAGTTTTTGCCCATTGCCCCTTGTCCTGTCACTGGGTATCACTGAGAAGAGTCTGGCCTCATCCTCTTACCCTCCACTGGTCCTTTAGCTCCTTCTGAGCATTCAGAAGATCCTCACTGGGGCAGCTCTTCTCCAGGCTCAACAGCCCCAGGTCTCTCAGTCTTTCCTCCTCACAGAGATGCTCCAATTCCTTCAGCATCTTTGGAGCCTCCACTGAACTACCTCCAGTAGTTCCCTGTCCCTCTTAAACTGGAGAGTCCAAAAAAGGACCCAGGACTCCAGATGTGGCCGCTCTAGGACAGAGCAGAGGAGAAGAAGAACCTCCCCTGGCCTGCTGGCCACACTTTTTTTCATGCACCCCAGGAGACCATTGGCCTTCTTGGCCATGAGGCTTGTAGTAAACCTGTGGTCCACCAGCATCCTCAGGTCCCTCTCACCACAGCTGCTTCCCAGCAGGTCAGCCTCTCACCCATACTGGTGCAGGGGGTTAATCCTCCCCATGTGCAGGACCCTACACTTGTCCTTGTTAAGCTTCATGAGGTTCCCCTCTGCCCAGCTGTCCAGCCTGGCCAGGTCTCACTGGCAGACAGCACAGCCTGATGGGATGTAAGCCACTGCTCCCAGTTTAGTGTCGCGACCAAAACGGCTGAGGGTCCTCTCTGCCCCTTCATCCAGGTTGCTGATGAAGATGTTGAACTTCCTACCAAAAGGAGTTCAGAAGACAAGCCCCACTGCAGACAGATGACACAGCAATGACAACTATTGCCTCAGTGCCGAGGTACTGCACACACAAACCTGCAGTGAGGTCCTGGCCATCGGAAGCTCCCTTTCCCTCTCTCCGTATCTCAGCCAGCTGGTGCAGCAACAGAGGTTTTTCCCTGTAATGAACTCAAGGACAATTAGCAGAGATCACCCAGTGGAACCTGAGACACCTCAGAGGCAGCATTATGGGGGCCATAAAAATACTCACACTTCATTTGTTCTGCTCCAGACCTTGTTAGGGGCAGCAGGCAGTGCAGGACTCAGGCGCAGGAATTTACTGCTGGACTAATTAACATTTTCCCAGCCTAATCAAAAACGAGGAGCAGTTATTATTAGCCCAGCTCCAGAAGCACTAACAGACTCCAAATTGTCTAATCATGGTTTAAAAATTCATCACAAATACAGTGAAAGCCTCACTGGGTGAATTTTTTGGTGCTTCTCAAGCAGGAGCTCCCCAGCCTTGGGTTCTGCTCTTAGGAGACCCCCCAGGCTGCCAGCACCCTCCTGAGTCAGTCCCCATCACAGCTTTATTAGTGGGGAGGTCACAGATGGCTCACACCAAGCAGCCCAGCTTCTTGTTAAAACAAGAACAGTTAAACCACAGCCAAAAGAAACCCAGGCAATATGCACCCAACCATGGGGCAGCTGCTGTCCTGGGGCAAACACACTGACACTGTCCCACCCCACCAGTGCAGGGCCTGAGACCATCTGTACATGCAGAGCCCTGGGCAGCTCTTTAGCAATAGCAAAATTAAAGCCAACGAGGAAACCAAACCGGTGGCCTCTCAGTTCTTAAAGGGGCCAGTCGGAAAACTGGGAACAGGCTTTTGAGCAGGGCCTGTTGTGACAGGACAAGGGACTAAAAGAGGGAGATTGAGAATGGAGAGAAGGGAGAAATGTTTGACACTGAGGGTGGCGAGACCCTGGGCCAGGTTGTCCAGGGAAGAAGGAGATGCCCTATCCCTTGAACCATTGCAGGTCAGGTTGTTTGGGGCTCTGAGCAACCTGCACTAGTTGGGGTTGTCCCTGCTGACTACAGGGGATTGGAATGGATGAGCTTTAGAGGTCCCTTCCCACCCAAAACACCCTATGACCCTATGAGATTTGGTGAGGAAAAGCATCAAGAAAAGCTGAGCTGTTATACAATGGGATATTAGGTCTTAGGTTGACAACTGGACTTGGTGATCTTAAAAATCTCTTCCAACTGGAACAATCCTGTGGTTCTATGATGGGAAAGATCCTCAGGGGAGTAAGCAGCAGCAGAACAATGGCTGGAGTTCCCAGCACAGAGCCCTGCACAGCAGCTCCATCCGTGTCTTTTGCTCCCTGCTTACCTCTAGCAATGGTCCCTGGAAAGAGCTGAGCCCCCCAGCTGGACATGGTGGTGTGACAGGCACCCACCAGCACCCTGCCCTCTGGGACTGGTTCATCATTGATGGTGTCTCAGGCTTGAAACAAGCAGCCAGGTATTGCCAGAGGAGCAAATGGCAGTGCAGAAAGCTGCTGACATGAGCATGTAGCATTACAATGATGGTTGGACTTGATGATCTTAGAGGTCTTTTTCCAACCAAAACAATTCTATGATTCTATCTTACATCTCAGCTAATTGTTGGACTAATTAATAGTTTCCTTTGATTTAGAAATATTTTAATGCAACATGCTCACAGTTTCCACCCAGCTGCTTTGGCAGCAGCATATCAGAGAGCAGACTGTGCCAACCAGCTCGTTGTGTCCTCAGCAAAGCCTTTGGAGCTGCCCCGAGGAACCTGCCCAGAGCTAGGCTGCAGTGAGGAGCTGGGCTGCGGGCTCCTCCCCGACCAACGCCAGCAGGGGGTATGAATGTAAATGCTGTCTGCTCAGACATGCAGGCTGTCTGCTGCCATCCCTGTCAAAGCCACGGGATCCACATTTGATATTCTGTAAGGATTTTCTGATGGAAAGTAACTCCAAAGGGATGACTAAATTACTTTTCATTCCAGCTTGGATTTATGACTTTCTCAAACATCACATGGAGGCATCCGCCTGCCTCTGGGGCTTTTTTCACCCTTCCAAGGTCAGGAAACGTTTTCAGTCCAGCTTTACTTGTAAACAGCCAGGAACACAGCATTTCTGGGTTTTTTTTTTAGCAAAATATCTGTGATGAGCAGTATGAAAGTTTCTGAACAGAACTAAAAGCAAAATGTTAACACAATCCATCACAGACTCTTGTCAAGGCTGGGCTGGCCACCAGAGGAGTGCCAGAGGTTCTCCATGAAGCCCTCTGCCTGCCCAAAGGGAAGAGAAAGGGAAGAAGGGAGAGAGGCTGATGGGGTGGGAAAGAAACTCAACCAGCTGGGATGGAAAGAACAATCCTATGGAAGGGAGACAGAGATACACAAACCAAGAGACCACCCAACCCCTGATGGCAATGATGGCACCATTGACACCACTGATGCTGGGGGCAGGCACTGGGCAAGTCCCAAACTGGACTCAGCAGCAGATGGAAACCAAATTCAGGAGCTGGATTCTGTAAGCAGACTCAGGAACACAAGTATCAAGATGGAAGGCAGAAGGAACAGAGTTCTGGGACAGTGGCCAGGGAAGAAGTGGCTTGACTCTGGGGATCCCTCAGCTTGCTTCTGAGGATGCCATCCATGGGATGCAATCCCTTGTTGGGCAGTTGAGGGTCATCTGTCCTGGCCACTCCTCCCCACAGCTGCCACCTCTGCCTTCCTACCCCACAAGGTGGGGCAGAAGCTGTGACAGTGCCCTTGGTGTGCAGAGGAGCAAGTCTCAGGCAGAGCCTTTGTGCAGCCCAGCCCTTGGCAGGAAC
Source organism: Indicator indicator (assembly GCF_027791375.1). Taxonomy (NCBI): domain Eukaryota; kingdom Metazoa; phylum Chordata; class Aves; order Piciformes; family Indicatoridae; genus Indicator; species Indicator indicator. The sequence goes on from NC_072013.1 coordinate 35,829,676, forward strand.
TCTCCCCATCAGCTTCTCCTTACTAGAAGCAGCCTCTGGCTGTGCAAACCTGCCCTGAACTTCAGAAATTGTCTCAGTGAGCAGAGACTGAGCTAGAAACTCACAGCACTGACCAGAATCAGCTCTGCTCAGCCTGAATCAGGACATAAGCCTAGAAGAACCTTTCATTCAACCCCACACAAGGTCTCATACCAGCCAATAGCCTGATGACAGCCACAGCTCAACCAGCAGCAGACAAATGCTGTCTTTCATGTGGCAATATGCAGGAGATGCAAAAGCCACTCTGCTCACCTGGTCTGACTTTGGCAGCTCACGGCACAAGGTTCGTTTCTCAGACTCAAACACAGCATGTGGAGCTGAGCCTGTTCAGGACAACAGGTCTAGCCTGTGGGGACCTAGCTTGTTCCCTTCATCAGAGTAAGCTGGTACCTTCCCCAGATGATCAGCAGCAGCTGGTGGGAAGTCATCTGGTCTGCAGATAGGCTGGATGTAGAACAGGATGTGCTGGGTGTGAGCCAGGAGCATGTGCAAGTCACCAGAAAACTCCTGGCTGAGGCTCAAGTGGGTCAAGAGTCTGACATGACCAGGTACCTTCCTCCCAGTCCACACCGTGAGGTTTCACCCACTCTCTGCCCCACACAGCTCTGCCTGCAGGGTCCTCAGCACCAGGGCAGGATGCTGACCCCAGCCCTGCACCTCCAGCAGCACCAGCTCATGCCTGGGCCTCACACTGCGGAATGCCCATCCCTGGTACTTGGGTCCCACCTTAGGGCTCTGCAGAGTAAAACTGAAAGTGCAGGTGACAAATTCTATGCCCAGAGGATTCTGTCTCTCCATCCATCACCAGTTCTGCCTGGTTTGAGTCTCCTGTCACCAGCAGAGGTGCTGGGGGCACATCTCTCTTCAGTCCAGCTGAAGATGCTGAGGGCAAAAGCCCCTAAGGGAAAAAGCCTTTCGGTGGAGATCGATTTTCCTAACAGGTTGTGATGGGAAAATGTGTTTGTGAAGAGTTTGCTGTCAGTGAGAGCAGCAGAGGGGAACACCAGAGAGCTGCAGAGGTTCCAGCCAGCAAAGGGACAGGAAAAAGTAAATTCTTGGAAAAATAAATAAAGCAGCTGGTTATTCCACTTTTGAAATAACTGAGGCCACTGTGGGGAAGGCTCCAAGCCGACTTCTAAAATACACAAAGTGCTTCTCATGCAAATGTCCCTTTTCAGTGCCTCATTGATTCTGAGCAGGGTGTAAGGAGGAATGATGCTGGGATATATTTAAAGCAGAAGAAGAGATACCAATGTGAAAAAAATGAACCACATTTTTGGGAGGGAAAACAAAAACCACATAAGATGAGATGAGAGAGCTGCTAAAGACAACAGCTTCTTTTTTTTTCTCATCAAGTAGTTAGTTCACCACAGAGATGATCTGGAACAGCAGAAAGAGACACCAGCTCCTCCTGCCTACCCTATTTCACCTGAAGTGGTTTTGTTGTCTCAAACACAGGCTGGCAGCTGGGGGAGAAGAGAACAGCCACAGCCTGCACCATGACCTCCTTCATGAAGCTATCAGTGAGAAGGGACCAAGGGAGGAACCTGGCCCTTGCTCTGCAGGTGTTGGCAGGGCCAAGCAGCAGCTCGATGCTCAGAGATGGTGGTGGTGGGTGGGTACTCTCCTCATCATGTCCTCCCTCAGAGGCACCTGCTTGTGGCCATGCCCTAAGGATGCTCCAAGGCAGGGATGCAGCATGGTTCAGCCTTGTCCTCACCCAGTATACCCAGTCAGACACCCTGCACATCTGAAGCTGGGCTTCAGCAGGGTGAGGGGAGTGGAGCTGAGACCCCCCCACACTCTGCACAGCCCTCCCACCTTCCCTTGGGCACTCCCAGGCCAGTAGGTGCCCTGAGAGCGTTGCCATGCTGCAGAGCACCTGCAGATCCCACAACCCCAGGGAGATGGAGATTTGATGTACAAACACCCTAGAGGGTGGCAGAGCCTCCTCTGTTGCCTTTTCTCCCTTTAAAGCACCAGTCTGTGCCTGGAAACTGGAAAGCTTTTGCCTGCATCAGAGCTGGGGTGGGTTTCACTATTTGACCATGCAAGGATGGAAGCTAACAGAAAAAAACAACATCTTTTTTTACTGCATCCCTAGCTCCTTCACATGAAAATTACAACACACAGCCCTCTGCAAGCCCTGATCAGCTCTGCTCAGTCCTCTGCTTTTAAATTACACTCTCTCTTTTAAGGAATTGCAGGGGTTGGTCTTCCAAAGGAGCCCCCAGCCTCAGCCAGCTGAGCTGGGTGCACTGAGCAGATGGAAGGCACCAAGGACATGGATCCCAGGGCTGGAAGTGCCTACCCAGGGCAGAGTGACTGCTGGAGCTGGACCCTGCTTCCTGCAGGGAGATGAGGAGACATTTGGGATTCTTCTGAACAAAGTGTCTGAGGGGAAGGAGGGAGCTTGTGAAAATAGAAATCATGGGCAGCTTCACTCTGAAATCTGTTGAGCGAAAGCAACCCATCATGACTGAGCACCCACACAGCAGTCACTGCTGTCTGCACACTCAGAGCTGCTCTGCATGGCAGTAACTGCTTCATCCCAAGTGACAGCACTGCCCCTGCTTCACGCCACAAACATGCTTCATGCCACAAACATACTTCATGTAAAGCAGAAGGGAAATGCCTGAAGGATTAATGGTTGGACTTGATGATCTCAAAGGTCTTTTCCAACCAAAGCAATTCCATGGCTTTATAGTTGCAAATGCCTTTGGCTAATATCCCCAATTACAGCTTATTCCAGACACTCCAATTCTTCTTCACAGTTGTTTCTAAGGCCAGAAAAAACTGGGGAGAACAACTGCATGGCAGCAAGTGGAGTAGACTCCTCCCATCCTCAGCAGCTTTGGGAGGACAGACAGCACAGCAAGCAGAGTGGCTTCTGTGGTGGTACCTAAACACACGGGCAAGTGAAATGTGGGGGAACCACATTCACACAACCCAGCATGATTCTGCCACAGCAGAGATACAGACCCCAGAGTCTTCAACCTGGAGAAGTCACCTAAGCTGAAAGCCACCTGCATGGTGACCACAGTCATTCCCACAGAGTTCCCCAGTGGAGCATCACAGGCACTCACCTCATTGTTGGGTCAATGTAATATGGTTAGAAAGGGGACAAAAAACTCAAGCCCAGTCTTTGTAGTGTTTCTGACCTTAAAGATCATCAAGCCCGACCATCAACCCAGCACTGCCAGGCTGCCACTAAACCATGTTCATCAGTACCATGTCTCCACAGTTGTGAAACCTCTCCACCACTGCCCTGGGCAGCCTGTTCCAGGGCTTGACAACTGTTTTGGAGAAGAAATTCTTCTTGATATCCAACCTAAACCTCTCCTGGTGCAACATGAGGTCATCTCCTCTTGTCCTGTCACTTGTTGTTTGGGAGAAGAGACCAGCCCTTACCTGTCTCCAATCTCCTTTCAGGGAGTTGTAGAGAGCCTCTCTTCTCCAGACTAAACAACCTCAGGTTCCTCAGCCACTCCTCACAAGACCTGTGCTCTAGACCCTTCTCCAGCTTCATTGCCCTTCTCTGGACCTGCTCCAGCATCTTCCAAGCCATCCCAAGGTGAGGCTTTGCAGCTGGAATGGTGAGACAGGACAAAGGGAAGCCTTTTTAACCACAGGGTAGTGTGTTGCTCAGCAACAGGACCCCTGTGTGCTGGGGTCTCTTGTTTTACTGCTCCATATGCATCTACTTTGTCTTCTGAAGACAAGAACCACTATTCTCTAGCAGCTGAACTCTCTTTTCCCATGCATTCCTTCAAAAAGGATTTCCAATGAGATTTCAGACTCTTTTCCCCTGGATCCACTTCAAGGAAACTGTAGGTGGCACAGTGTGACAAGAGGCTTCATCCACTGACGTGCTCCTCATTTTGCATGCTGGACAAAATCACTGTTTAAGGGCAGCAAAGGCAAGTTGCAGGGGCTGTGAATAGGGAAGGAGGAAGAAGTCCTCTGTTCATTTGGTTTCCTTCCAAAAGCAGAAGCCTCCTGTTTAAAGGGAAGCTCTTCTTACTGCAGAAAGATGGAACCACAGGAAACGGCCTTAGAGCTCCCTGCCCAGACAGGACCTGTGCAGAGCCTTGAAGAGGTGCAGACCCTTGTGCAGACCCTGTGCAGACCCTTGCAGGGGTGTCTGCTCCAGAATAAGTCCCCTAACGACCTCACAGTCCTCCAGAGAGAGCTGACTGAAGCATCCAGCCCCACCATCTCAGCAGTTCTCAGCCCCAGGCTCCCTGCTCTGCAAACCCACAACACGTTTCCCCTTCCATCACCAACACCAAGCAGATTATTGCTTTTCTTTTTCAGAGACTTTGAGCATTCATTAGAACAGTCTCACAGTACTGGAAGGGGGCTGCAGGAGAGCTGAAGGGGGACTTTTTAGGGGGGCATGTGATGATGAGACAAGGGGCAACACCTTTCAACTGGGAAAGGGTAGCTTTAGATAAGATACTAGGAAGAAGCTCATGACTGTGAGGGTGGTGAAATACTGGAACAGGTTGCCCTGGGATGTTGTGGATGCTTCATCTCTGGAAGTGTTGAAAGCCAGGTTGGATGGGACTAACCTGGTCTAGTTGAAGATGTCCCTGCTAGCTGCAGGGGTTTGGCCTAGATGACCTTCAAAGCTCCCTTCAAACCCAAAAAAATATATTGAGGTGCTGGAGCAGGTCCAGAGGAGAGCAACGAGACTGGTGAAGGGACTGGAGGAAAAGTCTTATGAGGAGAGGCTGAGGGAGCTGGGGTTGTGTAGCCTGGAGGATACTCAAGGAGGACCTTATCACACTCTACAACTACCTGAAGGGAAGTTGTAGTAAGATGGGGGTTGGGCTCTTCTCCCAGGCAACTTGTAACAAGACAAGAGGACATGGCCTGAAGCTGTGCCAGTGGAGGTTTAGGTTGGGTGTTAGGAGGCACTTCCTCATGCAAAGGGTAATTAGACACTGGAATGGACTGCCCAGGGAGGTGGTGGAGTTGCTGTCCCTGGAGGTGTTTAAGGAAAGATTGGATGTGGCATTTAGTGACGTGGTCTAGTCCATGTGGTGGTGTTGGGTCATAGGCTGGACTTGATCCTAAAGGTCTATTCCAGCCTCAATACATCTGTGATTCTGTGATATGATATCTGATACCCATGTAGTCCCAGCTGCTGAGCATGGCCATGGAAGCACTTCTGGGTGCTGGGCTGTGGGGCTGTGCATCCCGCCTGGGTGCAGGAGCGCCAGGGCTGAGCAGGAGCAGCCGTGGTCTGAATAGGTTTGAGGCTTAGGTGAGTGCCCATCCATGCACTGGGAAGCACAAGGCCTGCTGGAAAGGCATAAAACATTAGGTTCCAACATTGGCTTCCCTCCAGTTTCCCAGCAGCTGAGGGGCTTCCAGCAATGGAGAGCATGTTGGGATGAAGGTGCCACATGCTGCTCCTGCTGGGTCACAGCCCCTCCTCACACAGCAGTGCTGCTGACGGGGCTAGGCACACACAGTTGGTGCTAATGGCTGTGCATTAATTAGTTCAGGAACAGATGAAGCACACATCTCTGGGCAGCCAGCAAAAGAACACACTGGGCTTGTGATACACAGATTTGTGTCTGTGAGACCCAACGTGGTATAAACACACATTTCTAAACACACATTGACCTTGGTTTCTCACTAATCCAGGAAGAACAACTGATTCACAACCACATCTATGTGGTGAGTTTGGATGGGAACAGGTAGCAGAGGCAGTTTGACATCAGGAGCTCTCACACCACATGATCAGAGCCCGCTGAGATCTGCTGGCTGCCCCTCACAGCCATATTCCTTGCAGACCGGCCGAGACACCTCACACAGATCCCTCACAATGCCACAGTGAGGAACCCATTTTCTTCTGCAAGGTGATTTCTGAATGTTTCCATCTACCAATTTCTCCCTTCAGTATCACAAAAATCAGCATTTCCTTCTGTCGCAAGGCATTTGATGGTAGAGGTGGCAGGTCTGACCCCACGGGTGAACCACACCAAAACCAGCATGCCCTTAATCATAGAATCATAGAATCAGTTAGGGTTGGAAGGGACCACAAGGATCATCTAGTTCCAACCCTTCTGCCATGGGCAGGGACACCTCACACTACATCAGGCTGGCCAGAGCCTCATCCAGCCTGGCCTTAAACACCTTAATGGAGAAGAAAAGCCTCCCCTCTTCACCTGCATCACCTTTTAGACCTTATTTTAGCACACAATCATACACTGGTTTGGGTTGGAAGGGACCTTAAGGATTGTCTTGTTCCGAACCCCTGCCATGGACAGGAACAACTTCCACTGGACCAGGTTGCTCAAGGCCAGTCTAAACCCCAGGTCAGATCTTAGAAGTCTTCTGAGAAAGCTTCTTGCTTTCCAGAATGTACTTTAATGTCATTGCAAGATAAAGATTCTTCGAAGTGTTCTCCTTCCGCCTACCTGTTAGAACTGGTTTCAACCTGACAAAAATGCTAAAGACATATTTGATTTTAAAATTTCCTCTGGTTTTGGTGAAAGTCACAACAACTTACTTGTAGGGGAAAGAAATTTCTCCTGTGAGGGGGCTGTGGAGGCTGTAGGGTTTGGAGGGAAGCCCAGAGCATTGCACACCCACCCAGCCTGGGAACTCTGCTGAGAAGCCATGGGCTGTGCTGGGGGTTGCAGTTAGCTTGATGTAGGTATGAGAAGAGTGAGGAAACACAGGAGCTGATGCCTCCAGGCCACCCCCCAGAGATGTACTTGCCAGGCTGCGCCCCTTCTCACACATGATCCCAGTGTGATCCCACAGACCCCCTGCACTGCCACCCTTCACACCCTCACAAATGTCAAATCAAAGAACAAGCCAACAAAGAGGAGAACAATCCCTCAGCCCCTCTTCTACAGCCAAGGAGACAGCTCAGTGGACTGGGATTACTTGGCCAGTGGCAGAAGGAGGTTAGCAGGAGTCCTGGTTTTGCACAGCTGAGTATCAACAGAAGCAAAACCTCAACAGCCTTGGACCATTGCATCACACAAAGGACTGGAGCCCATCTCACCCAAGGGTGAGGCCCAGGCAGATGGAGCTGGCTCTCTTGCACAGCACCGTTTCTCTCTAAGTACCTGAAACTGCCACTTAGCAGAGCCAGGAGCCTTGGTGCCCATGCAGGAACCTCACTGTCATGGATCTTCAGCTTCCCACAATCTTTTAGCACCCCAAAATCCAGAAGTTGTGTACACCTGAGATAGTGACAGCAGAGTGGCTTTTGCACACTGCATGAGCAGAGCAGTCAGCCTGGCAGGGATCAGCTGTGTGGCATATGGAGTCAACAAATGCTGGGGATCTCCAAGGCCAGGGCACAGACTCCCAGCACCACTGGCCAGGGCTCCACTTGGATGAAAACCCAGGGAGGGCAGGAGCTGCTGGCAGGAGCTGCTAGCAGGAGTGAGCAGGGGTGGCTCCCCAAGTCCCCTGCAGCCACAGAGCCTGTCTGTGGCCATGGGTGCAAGCAGGACCTGAGGCAGCTGCACCTGCCAGAGCTGGGCTGGGGCTCACAGAGATGCTGGAAAGAAGCTGCTCACACAAACCCTCCGAAAGCACCAATACTGTCTTGAGTACAGGTTCCTGCCCACTTGAGCAGTGTGGCACAAGTCAGAGGCACCACAGGCTCTGGGGCTGCCTTCCTTTCTCTGGCACCAGCAGCACTTGGGCAGAGCCCTCATCACCCACCCCTGAGGAAGAGGCAGCCCAGGAGGTGCTCTGGGATGGTGTCTCCTCCTTTGGGTAACCTGCCTTCTCATCCCAGCAAAGCAGGCAGGCTCATCTTGTGTGGGTCATGCTGCTCCACCAGCCTCTGTAGGTTGCCCACTGTAGACTCCTCCAACCTACCACTCATCCGGGCTCCCTCCCAGCTCCAGCTGGGCCACTCACACCCAATGGTGGGCTGTGCTGCAGGCTGGCAGTGGCAGATCTGGTTTCCATCATCCTCCTCTCTCCAGCTGCAGCAGTTTGGGCTCCATCACCCAGAGAAAAGTCACAGTCAGAGTGAAACCCCTGGAGATAGAGCAAGCACCCTAGGGAGATTTTGGAGATACAGGTGCTGCTGGGGTTGCTGCACTCACTTTGCTGCTGATTCCTACCCAAACTCACACTGAACCCGGACAGAGCCTTGGAAGGACTTCCAAGAAATCCCCTGAGGCTGTGCCAGGCTGGGAGAGGCTTCTGGTCCTCCTCCAGCCCTGTGCCCCATGGTGGCCATCATAGTGATGCTGGCAAAGACTTCTGCTGGCCTGTGTGTGAAAGAGACCCTTACCAAAGTTCCTGTAGAAGAGGCCAGAGACACACCAGCACAGATCTATAGCACAGGAAGATAGCAAGGGTTTACCTGAAGTGGTGTTCACCTTGGCTCACCTCTTCTCTGGGAGTGAGCTGTGGGTGCACCATGAACAGGTAGCAAGTGGTGCCAATGCCAAGCATGATGACAAGCTGATGTGAGAAACCCACCAGTGTACACCTGCCCATTGAAGAAAACCACACAACTGACAGCCAAAATGTTGAAACAACTGATGTGGACAAAGAGGTGAAAGCAGGGGGAGATGCCATTCCTCAAGAGCTGTGCTGTTACCTCCTCTGCAGGTGTCTGTGTAACCCCCATCCCATCAGTCCAGGTCAACACAGGGTGATGTGACCCCCTGACCCAGGCAGGATTGTTCCCTGGAAAGTGGAGTGATCTACCCCAGCACAACCATTACATTTGGTCAGGACCACCCCCTTGGTCCTGCACTGAAATGCAGAATTGCCCAGGTGGGATGGAACACCCAGAGAGGTCTCTGCCCCTGCCCCTGCCCCTGCTCAGTATGGGACCAGCTCTGAGCTCAGATCAAGCAGCTCACAGCTTTGCTCTCTGGGCTCTGAAAAAACCTCCATGGGCAGAGATCTTACAGGCTTTCCTCCCCACACTGTTGCCCTTTTCTCTCCACACCCAGCCCAACTCTTGGGTCAGCAGCTGGTGTTGCAATACAGGACACAGAGTTCCCACTTCTCCCTGGCCTTCTCCTGAGGCTGCACAAAATGCTGACACCCAAACTCCCTGTTTATCTCACTGAGGTTCAGGAAAGGTTCAGCCCCAGCAGTGAATTATCCACTGCCACCACATTTGTCCTCAGAGACAGTGGCAAGACATCAGCCAGGGCACAGATCAGATTCCACTTATTTTGAAGATCAGCAGGCTTTTAGAACTTTAAAAGCCAGACAGTTTTTAGAGATGAAAACTCCCAAATGATGACTATTTTACCACATAGAAGAGAATGACCATTTGGGAGCTCAGAAGCTCGAGCATGGGCACAGCAGCATGGGCAGCATCCTGAAATGCTTCCAAAGGATGATATCACTTCCCATAGAACGGGGAAAAGGGTTGCCATGTCACCAGTGAAGTGTCTGCAGCAAGGCAGGGACAGCAGCACAGTGATGTCCTCCCTGTCTCACACATTTATTACTGTTTGGTAGGTCTCTTCCAGAAGCCTGTTTGACAACCACCACCCAGGGGCTTGTGTCAACCAGCCCACCTCAGATCTTGTGCCTAAAATATAATTTGTGACAAAAACGACTGGGAAACATCCATACTTCTGTGGAAACAAGGTTTAAAGGGAAAAATTCCCAACTAGCTCTCCCTCACACATTGTGGGACTGCAAGAGCTGAGTGCACACTGCCACATCTGGTCTCTCCCCACTGAAAATGCCCTGGAACAGCTGCAAGATGTAACCCACCACATCATCATCATCACCTGGCCTTCACACAGAGCCTGTGAGCAGTGTGTCAGGCTGCCCAGGAGCCTGAGCTCCCCAGGAGGCTGCTGGGATGAAGTGTGCTTCATCTCCAGCTACTTGTCCTGGATCACTGCCTTGCCACCAGCTCCTCAGTGCCTACAGACATGTTTCCTGATCTTTCTCACCTATTAAGAAAAGCACTTTCCAATATTAACCCATTCATTTACTTTGGTGAGCACCAGTGGTGAGATCTTGGGCACTGAGTGGTGTCAGGCCCATGGAGTCAATTACAGAAAAAGCCTTCAAAGCATTCCAGAAACACTTCTTGTCCCAGGCTGGGCAGAAGATGCTGACACATGGATGTGTCATCTGGTGCAGCACCACCAGGAGCTAATAAAATGCTGTTTGTGGGCCAGAATTTCCTCCAGCTTTATTAACTGAGATGATTTGTATGATTCTTCAGCAAGTGTCCAAGTTCTGGGTCTCTATAACAGGTCATTCTTGCTATGATGCTACTCCTCTAAACTCTTAGTGTATGGATGAAATGCAACAAAAGCTACCCTAGGAGAAGCAGCCCCTCTTGCTGGTCCCACCAATGGGATTAATCCAGAGCTGGCATGCTCTGCTCCAGGGTTTTCCTCCACAGTCTGGTTCACAGTATCAGCAAGCTCCACCACAGTGAAAGCTGTGTTTCCCACCAAGATGGAGCTGACAGGTAGAACTTATCTTGCCAATTAATTAAAGGGTTGTGGAAAGGAAGCAGCAAGGGAAAAGCAGCTCCGCTGTGTGCATGAAAGGCTGAAATTGGAGCTATTGAGTGAGGTGATAACGTGGCATTAAGTGAGACAGACCCCCGAGAGCTGCCACAGGCCATGCAGCAGGAACTTGGAGTGTGGTGGATCAAGGAGGCTTCAGCAGCCACACAGACTAACATGGGGTGGCAAAAGCGAGCAGCAGCCTCGAGGTTCCTCCAGCAGCTCACACTTCCAGGTGACAGATCCGCTCTGCCTGGCGGCTCTGCAGGCCTGAGTGCCATCTGCTTGCTCCAAAAAAGGCCAGTGGTCCTGGAATGCCACCAGAGAATTCTCCTCACTCTGCAGTGGGAGGAGATGAGTTTGAAGGCTCAGCTGCCACTGACCATTTTACAGAGACGTAGCTTCTTTTGGGCACATCCTCTTCCAGCATTCAAATCCCAGCTGCACCACACAGTGAGGGAATGGAAGAGCAATAGGTGCTGTTGTTATAATCTACATCAGACCCAGGTCATGTGCAGAGCCAGATGGATCCCAGCTCACCCCTTGCAAGAGTCCATGAGTCCAGCTCTTGATCAAAATCAGGGGGTTTCCCTCAAATTCTCCCCTGGCATGGCATCCTCATGTGCTGGATGAAGCATTAGGGACCACTTATTCCTGGGGTGTATGGGGCTGGGCTTCACTAGTGATCTTGGGGTCCCCATTGCCAAGCTCAAGGTCCCCATCACTGTAAGGTGAACCCCAACTGCCACACTCAGCTCTGGAGCCATCAGAGGAGAAAACACAAGAGGAAACCAGAGGGTGAGGCTCTTGGCTCAGGCCCAACTCTTCTCCCATGGACTGCCTTGTCCTGGAGAGGTGCTGGTTTCTGCTGGTATAGGCAAACCATCATGGGCTAGGCTCAGCCATCTGCCCAGGCTGAGGTCCATAATCCCGCCAGTGGGACCAGTTTGCCCTCCTGGGGAGCAGCCAGGCTGGGAGAACCACATCTGCCTGGGCATGTCCATCTCCTGCCCTTTACACCATCCCCACTGCAGTAATTACTTCTGCTGGCTGCCCTCTGCTCTTCAGCAGCTCCTCTGAAGCTGGCTGATGCACTGGAGCTTCACATGAGCTGTAATTGTCTCTGTGAGCCAGATGGGCTTCTTGAAGAGGAAGAAAAGAAAAACCCTTAGTCTTATTTGAGAAGCAGGCATGACAGGGAGACCCGCTGTCATGCTGTGCTGGCAGCCTGGCCAAGAGACTCATGCAGCTGTGGGAGGGGTCCAGAACTGCCTCCCCACCCCAATTAATGCTACATTAGGGCTGACACGGCCCAAGAGCTAGTGCTCAGTGCTTTGCTGTGGCACTCCTGGCACACAGTGCTGCTGTAACACTCTCCCAGCTTCTCTGCCTGCATGGAGAGGGGCAGCCTGACCATGAGACAGGGGTTTTGGGGGGGCCAGCAGGCCTGGTGCCCCCAGGGCTTTCCTTGCAACAGGCAGGGGCAGATGGAGCTCACTCTTCTCTCAAAGCTTATGTCCTCACCCAGGCTGGATGCAGCCTTGAGCAACCTGGTCTAGAGGAAGGTGTCCCTGCCCATGGCTGGGGAGTTAGAACTAGATGATCTTTAAGGTTCCTTCCAACCCAAACCATTCTGTGATTCTATGATTCTCACCCAGCACCAAAGGGCAAAACCAGGCAGATCTCCTGTAGTATTGTTGCTAGCTACCCCAGGCAGATGGCACCAATTGCCACAGATTGGGACCATGACCAAGCACAACTTGCTGCTCAGCAGAGCCCCAGGCCCCAGTTTGCCTGCTCAGGCTGCAGAGGCACGAGTGACCCCACACCATCGCCCGCCGGGCACAAGGACCAGCAGCAGCACGGAGCCCTGGATGCAGAGAGCAGCAGCAGGCACCGCTGGGCCCTCCAGATGAAGCACCATGCCCAGGTCATCGTAGTAAAACATTTATTTGTTCAGGTGATAGAAGCTACCATGTTTACAGTCTGTGAGCTCACCACTGGCGACACCGACCACGACTGGGGCCTGCAGCTGCTGCCACCAGAGTTCTCATCGCTGAGTTTATAAAAACCTTGGGACACCAGAAAAAAAAGGAATTTGGACCGAATGTGGCAGATGGCAGACTGGTGACCTGTGAAGAGGGGAGGGAAGTTTATCCAACAGCACCACCGGCCTCGGCGGCTCCCGGTGCGCGCGGTGCCACGCGTCAGTCTGCGGCGAGCTGGAACCGAATGGCTTTCTGCCGGGCGAGAGCGTCGGTGCCAGCGCCGTCGGGCAGCGGAGGAGGGCAGGTGTCCTGCGGGCTGGCCCCGGCTTCTGTGCAAAGAGACAAAACAGGGACAGTGAGGGGACAAGCAGCGGGACACGGCCCTTCCCTGCAGCCAAACAGCTGCCACGGGGCGGGTGGCACCAGGAGGTGCTTTGTGGGGCCAGCCCGAGCTTCGCACCACACTGACAGCTGCCCACAGCGCTGCCCAGGTGGGGAGCAGGCAAGCGGAGCTTGTCCTCAGTCCCAGCACCCCACTGGCTCCAGTGCCACCAGCACCACGAGGCTGGGACGTCGTAGGAGGAACACGGCAGCTAACAGCAGAAAGGGTTGGTGGCGCCTGGCATCCCCAGCGGCACTTGACCGGCGCCAACACTAGCCAGCTCCAGCAACAGACTGTGGCATCACTAGCCACAAATGCTCCCAGCCAGTGCCATCACCATCCAGTGCCACCACTACCCAGAGCCACCACCACCCAGAGCCACCACTAGCCAGAGACACCACCAGCCTTAGCAGCAGTTGGAAAGGCTGCCACAGCAGTGCTGTTGCTCAAGGGAAAATCAAGATAACAAATCCCCCTCCTGAAAACCCAAAGCAGAACCACTAAAGCTCCTTGCTCCAGAATCAGAGTTTTCCAGTTCCTAGGTTTGCTCCTGCCCTCTCTGACCTAAGCCTTTTTCCATGGTAGGGATTCCAGCTCCTTGCCATTTCAGAGCTCTGCACAGAACTGGAAACACCAGGAGGGAGCAGGGAATGTGCACGGGGCTGGCACTTGTCTCCGTGGAGTTTATATCAAAAGAAAAAGTCACTGAAGAGGAAGCATGCTAATTGCTGGTGTTGAGTTGTCCTGCCCTAAGCTCCCATGCCGTGTGCATCACTCAGGGCAGGGCATGTGACCTCTATTTAAAGAGCTGATTTAATTTGGCATTCAGTGCCAAGTGTGCTGTACCTGCCCATGTGCCTGATGACCAGAGGGAAAATCTGTCTCTGAGGACAACAAGGGCAGCTGTGGGAACCAGCAGTGCTGCCTGGAACCCTCAGCTGGGCAGAGCTGTGATGGGTTCCTTACCCAGCCCCAGCAACACAGACTGTGGTGCCAGGCCCAGACAGCCTGGCAGGGAGCGAGGCTCAGAGAAGCACATCTGCAAAAGCAAACACAATTTCTGTGAGCAGGAGCCCACTGACTTTGCCACTTTTTGCTTCTTTTAAGCAAGAACTTTGCCAGCTTACAGGGGATAGTATTGGATGGTCTCATGGCTGCGGTCACTGCTGCCATGGGAAAGTAGCAGCACCCCCCTGCTTGCAAGCAGCAAGCTAGAAGAGGACAGCAACGGTTCCTGAGCTGCTGCCACGCTGATTGATGCTCCCACTGCATGAGTGGCACCTCAGAGATGCCAGGTCCTCTCTAGAAATGGCAAGAGGAGCAATAGCAGATGAGAGCAGCTGTGAGCATGACTTCTGCTGGCTGAAGCAGTCACTAGGGGAGGAGACCTGCTCTCTCTGCAAGCAGGATCTCTGCTGTGGCTCTGGTTTGCAGTAGCACAGGAAGGGCCATGCCACACCTTCCCAAGACAGGGACTATTTGCTGTCGTGGCTCAGTGTGACTCTGCTGGTCCAGGATGCTTGATGCCAGATGTGCCCCTGGCTCAGCGACCACATTCAGGTGCCTGAGGGATTACTAGAATACATTTTGTGCAGTCCCAAAGCACTGAGCAGTGGGGGCAGTGGGGGTTTCATGGTCTCCAGGAGGCAGGAGCACACCTGCACTGCTGGCAGCCAGCCTCAAACCTCCAGCAGCTCTACAGCCAGTGGGGATGAGACCAGGACCTTGGCAGGATCCCTTGGGTAGACAGTGTGCCCCAGCAGTGAGCACCTCGTGGAAATGTGGGTAGTGGGTATCCTGCTGCCAGGCCCTTCCCAGGCAGAGCAGCATGTGCCCAGGAGCTGTGGCTCCTCTCCCAGGCACCAGACACACTCCAGCTCACATGTCTATGGCAGGGCTGGCCACACAGGAACAGGCTGGCAGAAATGAAGCTATGTGGGCACCCAGAGCAGAGCAGTGCCAGGTACTCACGGTAAAGAACAAGACCAGGACACAGGGAGCCAGAAAACAACCAGCAGGACACACTTTTCACCCAGCAGAGCCCTGCTTCTCTAGCCAGAGGTGGCTGGTCCCAGCCCACTGTGACAGCGCACATACACCCAGAGGAAAGGATGCGGGAAACGTGAGCAGGAAGCATGTGCCAGCAACTTTAATGAGAGTGAACATATCTGGAGTTGTTTCTCCTCCTCTGGTGCCCATGGAAAGACACCAGCTCATGGCTAAAACCTTGGTCAGTTGATTTTTCAGGAGCATCACAGGGCGCAGACCCACAGGCTGGGGGATGCCCCGGGAACAAGTCTGCACCCACGGGTCCAAGTCTCTGCAAACTCCCATCTGCAGGCTGCACCCCTTATCCCCAACACCCCCAGACTGATAAATGTGTCAGCACCACCACCTGCCCTGGGGAGCACTCTGCTTGGGGCTGCTGAACCCACACTCTGGTTTCGAATGAGTCAGCAACACTGCATCGCTGCGCTCTGGGCAGCAACAGGCCAGCATTACCCTGGTCACAGAACAGCTCAGCACTTCTTCTGTCTCCAACCTGGCAGCCTCTGGTTTTGCAGAACAGAAAGGACAGAGAATTTCCTCCTCCACACAGATTTCCTCACTGTGAATCAAGCCTGAATAGAGCAAAATGCCCTGCTGCAGTTTCTCTGGTGGGAATGGCAGACGTCCTGCCCAGGGCATGCCCAAGGGACACTCCTCTCTGCCCAAGAGAGGAACCTCCACAAGGGGAACCCTGTGTTGCACAGGTCCAACAACTCCTACGCTGTTAGCAGAGAAGCAGATCAAAGGCAGGGACATATGGTCCTTCTAAGTTGCTTATACAGATGCACTGAGGACAGAACACTCAGCTCCAGCCTTTAGAAGATGATTCCTTCGAGTTAAAAAAAAAAAAAAAATAAAAACATGAAAATAATCCTCCCCAAGTCACAGGAAGCTGTGAATGCTTTAGCACTCTCACAAAACATCAGACACATTTACACCCAGTTGTAGACAACACACAAAGCATTTTCATTTGATGTTTTTACAGTGCACGACTCAAACACCTCACAGAAATCCTCCGGAGCTCTCCCATAGCCCAGCAGAGGGTGAAGATGCTGTCTGCAGCCAGCAGCTACTTGCTGGGGCACATGCCTCCTGCACTCAACAGCACTTTCACTGCAAGACCACCAGACCCTGGGCACGCACCACTGCTTGTGACCATGCCCTGCTTTGTAGCTAACTTCTGTACACAGCTCCTCCAGAAGAAGGTGGACTTCAGAGAAAGCTAAGGAGAGATTGGTTTATTTATTTAATTTCTAACTTTCCCAGCAGGAAGCAGGGTTTCTAATTTTGAGGTTTTCATTTCCTTTTTGGTCTCCAGATTTCCCGAGGGAAGAAAAACAGCTTTCTAAACCAGAAAAGTCCTCTTTTTATTTACATCCCTTACACTACTCCCACCAGACCCTGGTTTTCCAGGACAGGCAGACAAACCACTGAGAACCATCCAGGACGGCTGAGAGCCACAGCTGAGGTCACCCAGCATGTGTCAGCCCCAAGGTGCAAGGATTCAGGGGCACAGACTCATGAGGCTACAGGAAATGTGCCCTGCCACAAGACAATGCCTACCACCAGAAATTCCTCGCCATTAGGCATGCCCTACCACAAGCCAGTCTCCCTACCATGAGATGTCCCCAGCCATGAGATGGTCCCTGCCACAAGATGTTGCCTGACACCAGATGTGCCCTACCACAAGACACTCCCTGCCATGAGATGGTCCCTGCACCAGACATCCCCTGCTATGACTGCTCTTGGGCTGGCCCCCGCTAGCCTCGTTAGAGCCAGAGTATCTTCAGGCATCTGCTGCAGTTATGCTGCCCTCACGAAGAAGCAGAGGGTGTAGATGTAACTCTTCTGTCACTTCAGTGGCCACCAAGCCCACATCAAGCCTGTTAATTGGCACCTGAGAATACAGTAAGTGCAGAGCTAAGCTGTCTTTAATTTAAACATCATGGCCACTGACTTTAATTCATATTAATTGTTGCCTTTTCTTTAGCAGGAACAGAGCAGCACGAGCAGGTCTGGCCGTCCTCCCAACACTGGGTTTCCCATTACTGTAACCTAGTGCCACGTGCTACATCCTTACATGGTGGCCTGAACTAGCTCTGTCCCACAGGCACCACAGCTCAGCAGCAGGTTATCGACAAGACCATCTCCCAGGCTCTTTATTGTGCATGGGGGTTAAAGAGAACTGGAGCAAATCCTAGAGTTCACAGGAAACATGCCTCAACAGTCTAAGAAAGAAGGAGATGGCCATCATCACCCCAGTCAACCATCGCTATGAGCTCCTGAACGGCTATGGACCCACGTGTGCAGACCTGCCCTGCAGCACTGGGGTTGATGTGCCTACCCTGCACCCCAACGCACCCTGCCCTGCACCACTGACCAAGCCACAGCTCCCTGCCCTGCAGGAGGTCCCCAGGCCTACAGAGATGACCACCACTGCAGCTGGGCTGCAGGGCTGCTCCAGCCTTTCCCATCAGCTCCCCCTGCTCATGTTTCCACCTCTGTGCTGATGGGATGGAGACATGGACAGTCCTTGTGGCACTGACTGTGAGGCAGGAACCAGCTCTAAGCAGGGAGCATGGGGCAGGCTCCTGCCCAATAGCTGCTGCTGAACACAGTGTGTTTCTCCAGTGCTGTGGCACCTTGGGCTCTTGGACTGGGTGCTGTAAGTGGGTGGCCACCGCCAGATCCAATATCCCAGAATGAGGATGCCCAGGACCCTCTTGGGTAAACCAGCACCCAGCAAGCCGGACCCCAGTGGGAGCAGAGGGACTCCTTGCCCTGACGCCCTCCTCCTGGAGAGGCTGGCAATGAGGGAAGGGCTTCTTGTACACCAGATAACACCACAGGCTGTTCTGTACAGCATCTGGCTAGGAACAAAGGCAACAACCATTGTCTGGAAAAGAAATGTACAGTCTGGGCATTTTAAAAAATAGCATTTTACTGATTGATCCAGAAGCGGTTATTTGTTAGTTCGGAGGAAATTTCATTTCCTTTATAAAAGGCTTTTTCTGTGAAAACTCTCTCTTTTGTTTTCTGCAACTGCAGAACCAGGAAGCCAGTCCTAGAGTAGGGAAGGCACTGGTGCTGTTTCATGCTTTTTTTTTTTTTTTAACTCCTTAATCTTTCTCTTTTTCCTTGTGTTTTTTGTTTGTTTTTGTTTAATCTCTGAACGTTTCCTTCGGTTTCAATACTAAATGAAATCAAAGGAGAACCAAATGAACCCTGTGTGCTCTGGGTGGCTTACACAGAACCCCACATGAACAAGCCATCAATCAGCAGGACAGCAGTGGACCTCCAGACCCTCTTCCCTGGGCAGAGGGAGTTTCACACACACGTTTGGCATCTTGATTCTCATCAAAAATTAAAACTAAAAAAAAAAAAAAACAAAAAGAAAACGAGGGGGGAAAAAAAAAAAGCAGGTCACACAGTGCTTTCCAATATCCACTCAGAACTGGAGAAAGTTGCTTTTCCACTCTCCACACCGGAGCTGTCTGCCTGGAGCAGCATCCCGTTCATGGACAGGCTGCGTTTGGAGCGCAGCCCAGCCGCGGTGCGGGCACTGCCGGGGCAGCCAGGCTCCATCAGCTGCCCACCCAGCGAGAGCCGGCGCTTGGCGCGGGTGGCGTCGGCCGGCAGTGTGAGGAACTTACTTGGCTTGGATTGTGCTCTTTTGTAGGGGGTGGCGGCAGGCATGGGGGCGCAGCCCGCCAGCTGTAGGGCAGTGGAGTTGTTCCTGTTACTGTTCTGGGCCTCGGAGCTGCCCATGGCCTCACCCGGCGCCTCACTGCCGGCCTTGGACCCCGGCTTGCGCTTCTGCTTCGGGGGCCCAGCCGCGCTGGCAGTCCAGGTGGGAGGCAGGGCGGAGGTAGTGGTGGCCGAGTCCTGGGCGGGGCCGCTCTCTGGTGACTGCGCCATGCCGTCGCTGCTGGCCTTGCAGCACTGGATGCCCTCTTCGTGCCCCACGGCTTGCTTGGACGCCGACTGCGACAGCGCTCCGCTGCAGCCCTGGATCTGCGCCCCGTTGGTCTGCGAGTACACGTTGCTGACCTTGGTGGCCTTCTGCTGCCCGTTGTTATTACACACCTTGTAGCGGATCATGAGGATGATGATGAAGACGAGCACCGAGGCCACAATGATCCCACCAATGATGATGATCATGGTCCCACCCAGGAACTGGGACTGCATGAAGTGGCAGCGCACGTAGTCCTGCTCAGTGGTGAACTGGGTGCAGCCCACCACTCTGGTGGCCGTGAGCGAGGTGATCCCGTCGTCGTAGATGGCCAGCACGCACAGGTCGTATGCGGTCCCAGCGGCCAGGTTGTTGACCAGGAAGGTTTTGCTTGTGGGAGGTATCATTCTGGGGGAGAAGGAAATCAGTGTGAATGAACCTGGTAGACCTGCATGCACCTCCCCACTGTGTGCTGCAGCCCCAGTTGTGATGAACACCACTGGAGCTCAGCTCTGCTCCTGCTGCCACCTCACAGCAGCTGCTGCCCTGCAGTGGGGTGACAGAGCCAACAGCAAGCCCCACAGCAAACCTAGGCATGGCAGAGCTCTGCATGAAAATGTTCAAGGCCAGGCTGGATGGGGTTTTGAGCAACCTGGTTTAGTGGAAGATGTACTTGCCCACGGCAGGGAGGTTGGAACCAGATGATCTTGAAAGTCCCTTTCCAACCCAAACCATCCTGTGATTCCCCACTGAAAAAGCACTCAGGTACTTCACTGCACAAATGGTCTCTCTCTGGTGCTTCACAGATGTTTTTGTGCATGCTGAAAGCCTACTATTATTATAAAATAACTTAGCCATTGCATTCAGCACAGAGCCAAAGAACCCCTGTGTACACCCATATGATGACAGCATGGAAAAGTGGTTCACAGAGCCAGACACAGTCTTGGAGGCAGTTTGGTACACAATTGCTGCATCTCTCATACACTCTTGGAAAGTCCATGATGTTCTCTATGGGGCAATACTGACAAACTAGGAAAGTTTCAGGCTTTTTACAACAGCATGTTGCAATAGGATGAGGGGCAATGGCTTTCACCTAAAAGGGGGCAGATTTAGACTGGATATGAGAAAGAGGTTCTTCACTATCAGGGTGGTGAGGCACTGGAATAGGTTGTACACAAAGGTGGTAGATGTCCCATGCCTGAGAGTGTTGAAGGCCAGCCTAGACAAGGATCTGAGCAACCTGCTCTAGTGGAAGTTGTCCCTATCCATGACAGGGGGCTTGGAACTAGATGATCTTTAAGGTCCCTTCCTGCCCAACTCATTCTATGACAGCAACCATGTCAAAAGCACAGAAGAAATTACCATGCAAAGACAGTTTTGAAGGGTGCAACTGTTGCACCAAGCAGCACAGAGCCAGCACACCAGCATGGATGCCACCAGAGCTAGTGCTAAGAGGAATATGTTTACAGGCACCTTTTTTCTTTTGCCTTGCCAAAGCTGAGAGCATTCAGACCCATTTAACTCCTCTCCTTTTACAAGCTCTTGGGCAGTCAGATGAGCTCAGAGACTCAGAGGCCCTTTGGATTATTTCAAACAACCCCGCTCAAGGTGATTTCTCTGCGGGAGAGCAGAGACCTGCATGAGGCTTTCCTGTGGCTCCCACCATCTGTTGCCAGGGCAGGGCCCTGCTGAGGGCTGCCTGAGCAGTATCTCAGCCCCAAGCAGCCTGCAGTGCCCTGCACTGGCACTCTGGGGCTGCCTTACCTGTAAACAAGGGAGTCATCGTAAGTACCGTTGTACTGGATCTGGAACATCCGTATCCCAGGGATGTTCCTCTGAAAGTTGAACTTCAGTAGAGCAGTTGAGGACGTTGCTTCTGCAACCACCACCTTCTTGTCTTGGCTGACTTTAGTATCCCCATTGCTACTGCTCGCATTGGAGCCTGACTTGGTGGAAGTGGAGATATCCGAGGAGCCAGGGTCAGGCTCGTGGATGTGGTTGGTACTATTCAGCAAGTGGGGGAGCTTGATGATGTGCAGGTCCACTGTCTGCGTGGCCTCCCCAGCGGGGTTGGAAGCAATGCAGGTGAAGGAGCCCGTGTCCTTCACCGTCGTTATAAGGATGTCGAGGGTCCCGTTGTCGTACACCACAGACCTGGTCGCATTGGAGATCAGTTTGCCCTCAGGTGAAATCCAATGGATGGCTGGCTCGGGGTCCCCACGGGCCTTGCACCGCAGTGCTGCCCGCTGGCCCTCCAGCACCCGCAGCTCGTGGGTGTGCCGGGTGATGAGAGGAGGCTCGCACAGGAACTCCTCCTCGGGGATTGACCAGAAGTACCGGCCAGACAGAAGCGTTGGAGAAGCACAGGTCTCCAGGTCATCCTCCCTCGAAAGACGCCTCAGCCACAGGAGCTCACAGTTGCAATGCAAAGGGTTCCCACCAAAGCTCAATGCAAAGGTCGAAGGGCTGATAATTCCTGAGGTTGCCAGTACCTGAGCTCGCTGGAAGAGAGGATCAGGCGGTAGCTTCTGCAGTTTGTTAGACGTGACGTCCAACCTGGTCATCTTGTGGAGGTGGGAGAAGGTCCCCTTAGGAATGTGGTCAATCATGTTGTGGTCTAGACTTAGCGTATGCAAGCTAACCATCTTCTCCACTGCATCCCAGGGGATGGTTTCCAGGTTGTTGTAAGACAAATCCAGTTCCTCAAGAGCTAAAACATCATCAAAAGCTGTGGAAGAAATCAAAGTCAGCTGGTTGTTGTTAAGTATCAAGTGGTGAAGGTTGGAGAGCCCACTGAACATATCATTAGTGATCTTAGTCAATCGGTTGCTGTTCAAATGCAAAGCCCGCAAATTGCGCAGGTCGGCAAACGCGTGAGGGGTAATAAAACTGATTGTATTCCTGGACAGCGTCAGGTCCACCAGGCTGGTCATGTTGGCAAAGTCTTTCCTTTTAATGTTTGTGACAAAGTTGTCTGCCAACCGTAACTCCACGGTCCTCCTGTCAATGTTGGGAGGAACAAATAAGAGCCCTTTCTTGGCACAAAGGGTGGCAAGGTTCGGAGACAAAATCTGACAGACACAGCGCTTGGGGCAGATCTGAGCTCTCACCGCCATGCCAATGAACAGCAGAAACAAAAGCAGTTTTTCCATTGTAGATCAGGTTCAAGAGCCTGCAAGGGACATCAAACGTCTGTTAGTCTCTGCACAATAAGCCAACGACGTCATAAAAAAGCAAAGACAAACTGTCTGTGCTTGAACCATGAAACTAAGGTGCATGTAGCAGTGCATCACCCTCGTCTTTACCACCCTCCTGATGTCTCTACCATCATCCATATCCTGAGGCAAGAGCTTCTATGCTCCATATCCTTCCTGACCCCTCCTTGGAGTTTTCAAGACCAGGTTGGACAGGGCCCTGAGAAATCTGTCTAGTGGAAGGTGTCCCTGCCCATGGCAGGGAGTTGGAACTAGATGATCTTGAAGGTCCCTTTCAACCCAAACCATTCTGTGATTCTATGACTCCAGAAGAACTGAGAGGCAGGTGTTTGCACACACACACAGGGGCACCCAGACACTTCTATACAAATGACAAAGCCACTGGAAACATGAACATGGCACATGGCATCAGCAATGTCTTTGGCACCCCTCACCACAATTGGTCCCCACCATGCAACCCACCTCTCCTCAGTTTTCCAAGAGGTGCTCCTGACCCCACAGCCTGATGTCACTCTGCCACGGTGCCATTTCTGTGCTGCAAAAGGGGGGATGTTTCCATGGGTGCTCCACTTCTAAGCTACAACTCACAGCAGCCTCTAAATCATGGCAATTCAATGGGTTTATGGCCATCTCCTCCAACGTGTAAGCTCTTAATGCTATTTTCAGAACAGACTCAGACGGAGCTAATTTTATGTCATTCAAACCCAAAAAATGCAAATAAAACACACACACACACAAAAAAGGCACCAAGAAAAGCCCCCACAACAACACGGATCTAAATAAAAATGGAACAGGGGCTAATTTTAGCTCCTCGCTCTTTCCCCGGCTGCCACAGCCAGCAGCGCTGCACTCCTCTCCCTGACACTTCAATTAGCCTTATCTCCTGCCTTGCCAGATCCAGGATCCTCACGGAGTATGGAAACCAGGGAGATAACAGCAGCGCCCACACCAGCTAAATGAAATCATCCATCAGTGACAGCGCAGAGAGATGCGCAGGATGGTGGTCACTCCCCGGCGGCGTGGGACGGTGGCCGCTCTCCGTGGAGCAGGTCAGGGGGAGAAGGAGAGGCCTGTGGAGCAGTGCCCCACAGGTTCTGAGGGGGAACCTGTGCAGTCACCAGCAGCGATGCCTGGAGGGCCCCCACGTCAGAAGTGAAGCACTCGGCTCCCTCTGGACTGGTGACACAGCACAGACCAGTTATGCAGAGGTGCCATTGCCCCAGAAACCTGCTAATGAAGCTCATCTGAACTAAAAGTTCCACAGCTAGCCATAAACAGGAGTCCTGAATCACCATCGATGTTTAAAGAGAGAGAACGTCAGAACAGTGACTACTGCTCCTGCCAGTCCAGTCCATACGTGTCCATCCTCAGTGTCACACAAACCAAGGGGAGCCAATGAGCTCAAAAAGGATGAGTGAAAATAGCCCTGAAAACCCTGCTCTTCAGCACTGTCCATTCATTTGATCCAAGGGTGGAACCCCTCTGCTGTGAGGCCAGGCTGAGAGAGGTGGAGCTGTTTAGCCTGGAGAAGAGAAGGCTCCAGGGAGATCTTCTACTTGCCTTTCAGTGCTTCAAGGAGCTGAACAGAAAGCTGGGGACAGGCTTTTTGAGCAGGGCCTGGTTTGACAGGACAAGGGGTGATGGTTTGAACTCAAAGAGAGAGATTCAGATTGAACAGAAGGGAGAAAGGTTTGACACTGAGGGTGGTGAGAGCCTGTCCCAGGTTGCCCAGAGAGGTGGGATATGCCCCATCCCTGGAACCCTTCCAGGCCAGGTTGTTTGGGGCTCTGAGTTACCTGCTCCAGTTGAGGATGTCCATGATGACTGCAGCAGGGGTGGACTAGATGACCTTTAAAAGTCCTTTCCAACCCAAAGCATTCTATGACTCCATGACTACTGCCTCAGATCCTTGACTCCCCATTGGATAAAGCATTGAGTGTGGTACCGTGGCCTCCCGCTGAGTCCCCTGCTGCAGGCACAGCCTGTCACAACCTCTGTACTGGAACCCACCACTATAACCATCACTGCTCCTGCTGCCATTTATTGTAGTAGAAATCAAGCTCCCTGGTCAGCTTTCAAAGGTGGTTTTTTCAGACTCAGTTTGTCCAGCCCATGCCAGCACTGCAGGTTGGGGTGGTCCTGCAGGTGGAATGGACTTGGAGAGCAGTGAAATCAAGTAGCAGAATAAGCATGGCTGAGCAAACCAGCAGCTCCAACCTCAAACCCCAATGGTGACATCCATCTGGCCACACAGCGGCTGCAGCCACATCATGGGCTGTCCCACACCCTTTCCAGGCAAGACATTTTTATCCTATATCTGGCACATACCAGATCCAAATGGACTCATCAGCTCAGGGCATGCATCATGGCCACCGTGATCCCCAGACAGTCCTGGCTGGCAACATCACACTCATTTAGATTTGCTAACTTAATTCTGCTAATTTAGATTTGTAGCTGTGATTAAAGTCACGAGCTTGGACTGAGCCAAGTTCATCTGAAGAGCTACAGGAGATTAAACACAAACCAGCAAGGCACCTTTCCAGCTTGGAAATACTGCTACATGAAATGGCATCCTAAGGAGGCAGAGACGTAAGCTACAGCTGGAATGACAAAGTTGGGGTGAGGTTATCCACCTGTGGATGTGGCGGTTTATTTTAGGAGAGCTTTTGATACTGACAGCAGCCTCTGGACAGAATGCCCAGCACACAGCAAGAGCTGGACAATGTGATAGGTGAACACCAGGCAGAAGGGTCAGGGTCAGAGGGCTGCAGCCAATGGGGCAAGACCTGGCTGGTGGCCAGTCACTAAGTGTCCCCCAGGACTCAGATGAGAGCTAGTCCTCTCCAGTGTTTCTATCAGTGACTTGGACGGGGGAGTGAGTGCACACCATGTACACCTGCCAACAGCAATGAAATAGGAGGAGGCACTAAGTTCCTCAAAGGTAGAAGGTGCTCATGGGGAGGTCATGGAGAGAGCTGGGCAACCATCAACCACATGGACTATAACCATAACAAACATGGATTCCCGGTCTGCCTTCTTGTCCTCTACGAGCACTCCACAACCCTCCATGGCTGCAGCCTGCAGCCACAGGCAGGGTCAGCCCTGCAGCAGGAGGGAGCAGGAGGCCATCCCCACCAGGAGCTGTATGGAATGCAGCTGTAGCCAAGACCACGGCACCCCTGACAACTAAGGCTGGAGGCAAGTGGAGGGCACCCTCACACAGAGCAGCAGACTCTGGCCAGTTTCTCCTCTCCAGGCCACCTGCAGAACAAGCACCCTGGCCCTAAGCTGTCCCTGGCACAAAGAGCAGGCCAGCATAGCCAACAGATCATCTAGTCCAGGCTGGGCACAGACACCAGCTGAGCATGGCAGATCCCAGCCCATGGCCACTGTTCCCCAGAGGAGGCAGGTTGGCCCATGGATGAGCACTTCAGGTCTGTTCCTATTTTTCTTTGTCACACAGATGTGAAAACTGAAGTGCTGACCCAAGTCCCAGCAGCCCAAACCAGCCATCCCAGCATGGGGACATACTCTGAGCTGGAGAAAGAGGCAGCAGCAGTCACCAAAGGCACCCTGCATCCATGCTGAAATGGGTGCAGTTAAATGAAGGTGCTGGGATGTACACTCTGCCAGCTGCTGAAGCTCCTGAAGCAGAGCAAGGAGCTTCAATTTCCCAAAGGTCAATGTTTGCAAACACCTCCAAGTGTTTTGCTAAATCAGAAACAAAGTACCCAAGAGAACAGAAACAATTCTATCCAAACAAACACCCAGAGGCTGCCCCGGGAGCTGTGCTGGCCACACAGGGCACCAACGCAGGCCCAGGACTACCAGGCAGGACCACAAACAGTACTACAGCTCAGAACCATGGCCTTTTGCCCACATAGTGTGTGCAAAGGGCTCCACCAGCCACAAGCCTCTAATGCCAGTGGGAGCAACACCTTCTGACTCTCTACAGCTCCCTGAAAGGAGGCTGGAGCCAGGTGGGAGGTTGGTCTCTTCTCCCAAGCAACGAGTTGCACCAGGGGAGGTTTAGGTTGGCATTAGAAGAAAATTCTCCTCTGAAAGATCTCTCCAACACTGAAACAGGCTCCCCAGGAAGGTGGTTGAATCCCCAATGCTGGAGGTGTTTAAAACAAGCAGAGACATGGTGCTGAGGGACATGGTTTAGCATCAGCCTTGGTAGAGTTAGAGAATGGTTGGACTCCATGATCTTGAAGATCTTTTCCAGACAAAACGAATCTGTGATTCTATCTCCTGCTATGGGCAGCAAGAAGCCTTTAACTTCAAGACAACTCTCCTGAGGTGCAGCCTGCCCCCCTGCTTTGGGTGGAGGACGTGCTGTTTTGGTTCTTTGGTGCTCGCAGCACACACCATAGGACTGGATAGGTCAGTCACCATTAGAAAGCACACTATGGACAAGATTCCTCAGCCCAATCTTTGATCAAGGGCTTCAAACACTGTAGCAAACACAGCTGCACCCCTCTAATCTCTGAGCACTCTACGAGCTGCAGGACATCAGGTGGTGCTTGCTCCAGGACTTCCTCGAGCAGTGCTGGTGCTGTGCAGGGCTGGTCTGGGTGCTCCAGGGGTTCCATCCCCCTGTAAATAAGGAGGCACAGCGTGGCATGGAGGGGCGCTTCACCTGCTGCTTTCACTGTCCCCAACCCGAGGCCACAACGATGGGCCTGCAAAGCAGAGCACACTGGCAGGCATCTCACTGCCTGCAAGGAGGCCTAAACTGGCAGGATTACAGCAAGCAATGACAATTGCTTTAATTAAAGAGATTTCTGGAGAAAGCTGAACTGCTAGCAATGAGCCCTAGACCTCACACACCCAGCCAACCTCTTGACAGCCAAGCTGCTGTTGCTCTCATAGCCCATGGTATATCATGGTATTGCAGGGACCCCCCTGCCAGGGGAGGTGCACCCCTTCTATGGAGCTTGCAGAAAGTGGGGCAGCAGCTGGGGGGCACCTGGCAGCAGGACCGAGCAGCAGTCCTGGCAGGAGCAGGCAGAGGGCTGGAAGCAGGGCTGGATGGGCTGGAAGCAGGGCTGGATGGGCTGGAAGCTTTGGTGGGTGAGCTGGAAACAGGACTGCGTGGGCTGGAAACTTGGCAGGGGGTGGCTGGAAACAGGGCTGGAGGGGCTGGAAGCTGGGCTGGGGTGTCTGGAAGCTGGACATTCCCAGGGGAAGGGTGGAGCTGGAAGCTATGAGTAAACTGGGACAAGGAGCTCAAGAAGGGTCTAAAGCACCTTCAGGCAGGAGCTAGCTGCACTCAGCTGTGGGAAGAGGCACCCCACCACATTCTTAGATGTAAACCTTTCACTCAAAAGTTTGAGGTCTATGCTGAATGGACACCAGAATAATTGAGCCATTGTGCAGACAAGGGGGTTGACACAGACATGAGGGGAAGCTGGGCTGTTCTGGGGGTTCAGCTTCTCGCCCACTTGGAGAAACACCCAACAGCATGGAGTGGCCTCAAGGGGTTGCTGTGGTAGGAAAAAGGCTGTCTTGGACTGCATTCAGAAGATACTAAACTCATTATTGCTGCTAATTTCACACATTCTTCACTTGTCCATCTGCCCTGGAGACAGCCAAGCTGTCATGTGCCAGAAGGGGACTGAGGTGATGCAGCAGCTTGGCTTTGTGTTCCCCACAGCTCCTCTGTTCCATAACTGTTGCCTTCAACTGTTTGTGACCCTCAAACACAACTCACCCATTGACTCTCGTACTGACCTATCTGCTGATCTCCTCACAACCCCAACACTGGAGTGCTGTGCACCAATATTTCGTGTCAGAGCCTCACCTGTGTGACACAGACCAGTGATGTATTGAGGGCAACAACTTCGCTGCAAAATTCCTGCCTCCTCATGGATAGCCCTGGGCTGCAGCCACAGGGCCCACAGCACCCTGGGAAACAACCTTGCCCATGTGTTTGGCTGCTCCACATCCTTCTGTGACCATCCCAGCACCTTCAGAGCAGTGAGAAGTGCAAGTGGACATCTGCCTCAGCTGCTGACCTTGGTCTTGTGTCCTGGGTTACCACAGCCCACTCTCACAAGCCCACTCTCTACACACAGACAGGAGGGAAAGTAACACTAAGAATCCTCTGGGTTGAGATAAAGAGAATTTTATGGTAAGGAACAGAATAACCTCAGCCTACTGCAGAAAAGCACAGCAAAATGCAGAAGCAGCAGCAGAAGCCAGTGACCTCCCTTGACCTGCAGTCCCCCCAGTAGAAAGGACTAACACCCCAAATCCAGAGCCCGAAAGCCCCAACTAGAACAGGAAGCCTCTCATGTTACAACCTGAACTTCAAGCCCCATGATACTTTGCTCCAGCCAGCACTTTCATTTTAAAGCTGGCATGATGCAGCATGGTATTGAGTATCAGCAGCAGATTCAACTCAGCCCATGACACACAGCAGGAACCCTAGGCGCAGCTCCCATGGGAGCACAGCCAATCCATCCTGTCAAGCCATGGCAACCCGGCTAGCACACTCACCCATGGGAGAGTTCCTGCACCTGGGCACTCACGCCTTGCCCTCTTGTCCAATACTGTCCTGTGAGCACACAGAGATCCCTGCCTGAAGCACGGTGGCTGGAGCCAGCTCCCTGTGCTCAAGTCCACAGGTGGCTTCAGCTCATCCAGCTGCTTCCAACCTGGCCACGGAGCAGCAGGGGCTGAGGAGGGACAAAGACACTTTGGTGGTTTCCAAAGTTCAGTTGCTGAAAAGGCAGCTGGTGAGAACTGGTACGGCCAATGGGGAACATAGGCTTTGCTACACCAAATCAGATCACTGGGGCATCTTGCCTCCAGGTTTCTCACTTCTATGGCATCAGGAGAGATTCCTTCTCTATTCTGCCCAGTGCCAAACCCAGTGAGCTGTGGCTGTAGCCTGCAGCCACCTGGGGCTCAAGCCAGCACGCCAAGAATCTGGTCTGGCTTCTTCTAGTGCATTTCCCCCTTCTTCTTGAAACAGAAATCCCTGGCAATCCATCCTCACACTCCAGCAGCAGCATTTTCTGCCCATGACAAACCCCCTGCCCAGGGCAGCTCTACACCAGTAACCAGCAGCAACCACAGCCTTACCACCAGCACCACACATCACCCCTACACACCATCGCCTTGTGGCACGTGCTGGAGGCAGCGAGCACCAACACGACAGCAGCAGCCAGGGCTGCCTGCTGGATATTCTGCCTGGCACAGCTCTGCCATCACAGCTGGGCCCAGACAGACAGAGCACCCACCTGTCCAGGCCACACTTTATAAAATGTGCATCAGAAATTCCTGGGCTGGGGGCATGCTATAGCACAACTCCCCCCCAGGCACAGCCCCTCTTGGGTTGGAGCTCAGCAAGATATCACACCAAAACCTATCCCAGGTACCATCATCACAATAAAATCTATCCCACATACCATCCTCACACCAAAACCCATCCTGCATACCATCTCAGGAAGCAAGCATCATGGCTTAAAGTCAGAAACATCAAGCTGTGGCATCTTCTGACTCCTGAGGTATTGCCATCCAAAACAGTAGACAAATATGCTAAATGCTGGCCTGGTTTCTGTGGGGACAGCAGCTGGCTCAGGGCTGTGTTTGGGATTTGGGATAAAACCACCCAGGGATGGTTCAGTTGTTGCTGACCAGTATTTAGTCTAAGTTGAGGATTTTCTGCTCCTCACCTGCCCCAGCAGCAGCAGGCTGGGGGTGCACAGAGAGCTGGGAAGGGACACAGCTGGGACAGCTGACCCCAACTGACCCAAGGGATGTCCCAGACCATAGGAGACCGTGGCCAGTATGTAAACTTAAGGGGGAGGCTAGCCGGGAGCTACTCTTTGGGAACAAGTTCAGCTTCATGTCAAATGCCATTATTATCATCATTATTATTATTATTATATCATCATCATCATTTATTATAGTTATTATTATTTTCCCTCCCTTTCCCATCCTGTTAAACTGCCTTTATCTCAACCCCCATGCTTTACTTTTATCTCTCTCTCCCCACCCCACTGAGTGAGCAGCTGCCTGGTGCTGGGGTGCCAGCTGGGTCATACCATACCAGCACCAACTGCGCAGCTGACAAGGGCGAGCGAGCCCAAGAGCACAACCTCAGCAGCTGTTTAAACAAAACAGCTTAAAACTTAGCAAAACGTTTTTCCTGAACCGGAACATTGTGGCATTCTCAGAGCCAAGTGTTTTTGCAGCACCCAAACCAGCATGCAGACACAAAGAGATTTGCCTGGACACTTCTCAGCCACTAGGGCTGCCAAAGGTGCTGCACTCACCCTTCCGATGTCCACCTCACACTCTCTGGCCAGCATGGTTTGCACTTTGTGCACTTGCAACAATGCTCTGCCCAGGAGGATCCAGTGGCAAGCCCTGCTGTGGGGGAAAGAGGTTCCTTGGGGCCACCACAGGCACCCTAGACCACTCCTGGCATGGAGCCTGCCCAGGCAGAGGCATCAGATGCAGCTGGGTGGCGGGGCACTGGCTGTGGGCACAGTCACCTCCTCACAGGAGCACCCTGGCTAGCTGCTGCAGAGCCTGCAGAGAGCCAAGAGATCCCTGAAATAACGGAGCATTTCCAATGGGGAGAGGCCAAAGCAGAGGGAGGCTGGACCAGCCCAGGATCTGGCCCAGCAGCTGCCACTCTCCCATTAAAACAAGCCACTCACCCCTCCTGGGCAGCAGAGCTGACAGTGCCATTATTGGGCAAGGGGCACAGGCTCCCCTGCCATCACCTCAGCATGGAGTTCAGAACAGGCCCATCCAGCTTTCCCTTTTTACTGTCATTTAAAGGAGAGATGGGTTTGGAAGTTCAGCACAGGGTGGCTGTTTTAGGAGCACCTTCCCCGATGCCGGAGCCCAGCAAACATGGGCTGGAGCAGGGGTGCAGGGCCAGACTTGCTGATCCCAGGAATCAGACTAGAGCCCGTGCCACCACACAGGCTCTCCCTGCTGACAACCCACCACAGGCACTCCTGGTGCCTGCTGACAGATCCTTCCCAACAAGGAGTCAGGATGGGCAGTGTCCATCCAATCATTGCCATCAAACCTTCTATCTGGACTGTTCACTTGCAGCATCAGGATTTGTGTCCTGCTCGCTGCTCACACCTTGCTCTGTGGAAATCTCTTCTCTTCTCCTTGGCTTGTCTGAACGACACCCGACACCACTCACCTGTTTTATCAGCTGCCCCAAGAGGGAAGGTGCTGCCATCCCCATTCCACACACAGGATCTGGAGTCATGGACACTCCCCCTGCCCCTGCATCACACCAGTGAAGCTCTGCCTCCTGGCAAAGTCCTGCCATGGATTCCTAATGGGTATGAGGCAAGAAAGATGGCAAAGTCCTCCCCAGAGGAAGTCACCAGTTTGGTTTTAACCTAAAAATCACTGAAAGTCATCTCAGAAACTGCTGAAAGGCACTACGTCAGCTTAGGAGAGCATCTCCAGAGGTCCCAACCTGAACTACTCTGTGATTCCACATGTCCAGCAGAACTCAGCTAGGGGAGCCATCGATACCCAGCACTTCAGCCCAAACCTGATGAGTGACACTGCTATAAACTCATGCATATAAGGGAAAGATGAGGAAGAGCCTGACAGCCCGACTCATCAGCACTGTCACAAGGATCTTCCTCAGCACGAGGAGTTGATGAAACCAAAATGTTAGAACTATTCTTGGGAGAGCAGACTTCTGCCAAAGCTGCAGATCTGCTTCACTGGAGTTTTAATCCCAGGTTACAGGAGTTTTAACCAAAAAAAAAAAAAACAACTCAAAATACATTGCTCTGGTTTTCTTTCTTTCACCAAGCTCCATGGGGATCACAGAATAAAAGAATTACAGAATAGTTTGGGTTGGAAGGGACCTTAAAGATTATCTAGTTCCAACCCCCCTGCCATGGGCAGGGACACCTCCCACTAGACCAGGTTGCCCAAGGCCTCATCCAACCTGGTTTTAAACACCTTGGCTTGAAGCCTCCACAGCTCCTCTGGGCAACCTGCCCCAGTGCCTCACTACCCTCATGGTGAAGAATTTCTTCCTCATGTCTCATCTAAATCCAGCTTCTTCCCAGGGATACCCTGGGGTGCCACCCAGCCCAGTGTGCCACCACCTCTCCCACATTTGGCCACCACTGCAGTACAGTGACTTCCCCGATCTGACAGCACTGGACAGCAAATGGCCTTTCCCAAATCCAGTTCTCCCATGAGGAATATTTCCTTACTCTTAGCAACCCTGAGATGCCATTGTACAAAGCAGACCCACCTGCTGGCAAGTCTCACCGGGAGGAATCTCACCATTTCATTATTCCTGCTGAATGCCTACAGCACCCGGCCATCGCCAGCTGCTCGAGCTGCCCATGCTGGCACCTGCTGCCCCTCCAGGGAGCAGTGGGGGTGACAAGGGCAGTAGATGCTCTAGCAAGACCAAAGAGTCCCCCAGCCACATCCTTGATGTGATCCTACACCCATGCCCACTGGCAGATCTCCTGCCCAGTCTCCCCATGCTGGTGTCTCAGGCAGGCAGCAGTGGCCAGTGCTGCCCTCAGCCACTCTGCTGCATGGGGCTGACTCATGGACAGAGCAACCACCTCCACCCCACCACCAGCATCAACATCTACATCTCCCTGTCACCTCAGGCTGGGAATGAAGGCAGTAGCAGCGCAAAGCATCCACAGAGGCCCCCAGGCAGCAGGATCTGAGAAGCACAAGCAACACCTCAGAGTTTAGCTTGGACACTTGTGAAACCACCAAAGGTTCCACTGAGCTGAGACGGACAAGGTGCCGTGACATCACCCAGCTTCAGCCAGCTCAGCACGCCCCTGTGCCCCAGCACCTCCGTGGTCAGTACTTAGGCTCTGCTTTACCTTCCTCCCCACCCATGGTTTGGAGGCTGAAGCTCAGTCCTGACACCCAGCTCAAAAGCTCTCACTCTATCCCCAGTGCATAGCACAGTGCCACAGCCAGAAGGTAAGGTGGAGAAATCCCCACAGCACATGGACACACACAGGGATCTGATCATGGACCTTCAAAGGAGTCAGGAAAGAGATTTAGTCCCTACCCACATGGGCCTGGAGTAGCAAAAGGGACTATGAATCCATATATGCCAAAATGAGGGACATCACAATGGCATTCTTTCCCTCCACACACAGGTGGGCAGGAAGATCAGCAGGAACATCATCTAGAAGAATGATTCCACCCATGATCAGATCCTGACAATAGCCCTGCACATTGACACCTGAAGCACCCTGCCAAACCCTGGCACACGCGGCTGCAAGCAGGCACACAGAGGAGACTCTACCAGTCCAGACCAGAACAATGGCTACTAGTACCAGAGGCTCTGGGCAATGGGGTCTCACAAACGAAGAGGGACACAGTGTGGGCATGTCTGTACAGCTGGGAGCAGCTGCCCCACCAGCATGGACAATGTTCCTCGTGAAAAAAAGCTGTGGCAAGGTAGAGATGAGCACAAACCAAACATCACAGAATCATAGAATGTTAGGGGCTGGAACGGACCTCTGGAGATGACCCAGTCCAACCCTCCTGCCAAGGCAGAGTCACCTAGGGCAGGCCACACAGGAACACATTCAGGTGGGTTTTGAAAGTTTCCAGAGATGGAAATTCCAAAACCTCTCTGGGCAGCCTGTTCCAGTGCTCCGTCACACTTAAATTCAAGTTCCTTCTCACGTTTGGATGGAAATTCTTATGCTCTGCTTCCCAGCAGAGAGTTCCAGCTGTGGGGATCTGCTCCTGAGAACAGCACAGCAAACATCTGCACAAAGCTCTGGATTCACCTTAGAGTCACCAACACCCATGTTCCCTGACAGGCACCAGCCTGTCCAGGTGCAAGGGGCACTCGGCTACAGAGTGTTGGGGCCAAATCCTTCTCCCTGCCCCCCAAACACAGGAGGGACCAAAGAGCAGAGGGACAACTCTGTCCAGGGGACACCACTCCTGCACTGCCTGCAAACACAAATGCAAAGCAAACCAAGGATGATTTACTCCATAAGGACATTTACTGTCCCAGCAGTGGCAGCTTGCACTCATGGTGGGATGAGCTGAGGCCAAGCCTCCTCTCAGTCACCCTTCCTTTACATAAACATCTCATAACCTCAACCAGCCAGCACCAGACGGGGAGCATCAGGGTGGCCTCTGCACCAGCCTGAGCAACACCTCACTCAGAACATCAGTTGGACTTCAAGTTCTTTGTCAACAACATAGGCAGCAGGGTGGAGACATCCTCAGCAAGTTTGCTGACAACATCAAGCTGTGCTGGAGGGAAGGGATCCAACCAGAGGGACCTGGACAGGCTGGAGAGGTGGGTCTGTGCCAGTTTCATGAGGTTCAACAAGGCCAAGTGCAAAGTCCTACTCCTGGGTCAGGGCAATCCCAAGCACAAATAAGGCTGGGTGGAGAATGGATGGAGTGCATTGCTGGGGGTGCTGGGTGATAAGAACCTCTACATGAGCCAGCAATGATCACCTGCAGCCCAGAGCCAGCCATGTCCTGGGCTGGTCCCTAGAAGCATGGACAGGAGGTTCAGGGAGGGGGGGGATTCTGCCCCTCTGCTACACTCTGCTGAGACCCCCACCTGGAGTGCTGGGAACAGCTCTGGAGTCCTCAGCACAGGACAGACATGGACCTGTGGGAGTAGGAGAATGCCACAGCAATGAAGCCCTCTGCTGTGAGGACAAGCTGAGAGAGCTGGGGCTGTTCAGCACAGAGAAGAGAAGGCTTCAGGGAGATCTTAGAGTGGCCTTCCAGTGTTTGAAGGGGGACTACAGGAGAGCTGGGGAGGGACTTTGTACAAAGGTATGGAGTGACAGGGTGAGGGGTAATGGCTTCAAACTGGAAGAAGCTTGATTTAGATTGGACATTTAGAGGAAATTCTTCCCCATTAGGGCGGTGAGGCACTGGAACCAGTTGCCCAGAGAAGCTGTGGAGGCACCAAGCCTGAGGGTGTTCAAAAGACAGGGTGGATGGGGCCTTGAGCAACCTGGTCTAGTGGGAGGTGTCCCTGCCCATGGCAAGGATTAAGGTCTCTTCCAATCCAAACCATTCTGTGATGCTGGATTCTGAAGTTGAATTTAATGTCAAATTATACCAAGTACAAATTGTAGACCTCTACACTTATTTATGTCTACACTTATTTAGTACCCAGGTGTGACCCGAGAAATGGTAAAACAGATGTGGTCAGATTGACTACTGGCACAATTTAAGATGTGCCCAGCACAGTGGTGGAGTCCCCATCCCTGGAGAGGTTTCAAACCTATGAAGACAGAGTGCTGAGGGACATGATTTAGTGGTGACCTGGCAGTGGGACTCGATGATCTTAAAGGTCTTTTCCAACCAAAACAACTCTGTGATTCTGTGTCCACAGCAGCCTTGATGCTTTGAAGACACAAGCAGGGAATCTCAAGGAGATAAAACATTTCCATCACAATAACAGATGATGTACTCCAGCAGAACACATGTAATGAAAGAAGGACAACAAGAGCTGAAATGGAAATTTGTTTCGCAGAAGCCAAGAATAGTAAATGATTTATATGCACTTATTTTAATTTTATTTTCAGGCTGAGTGTAATTTATCTAAAGTCATCAAAAATTAATAGGCCATACAGAAAAGAGTTTTAATAAATTCAAACTGAGGGGCACCCAGCAAGTTCATCTCTTCTCAACTGCTGTTAGTGCCTTGCTCTCTAATGAACCCCTATCCTTATCTCCTCTGGCAGCCAGACACTGCCCTGCATGAGGAGGGGTCTGCTGGCCAAGGCACAGCCCAGGGGGCTCATGGAGCAGGGGGTCTGGGAGGGTTGGCTCCTGGCAGGCAGCTTCCAGGGGGCTGTGCTCTGCCCCTGCCTTCCCTGCCCACAGCCTCCAGCTGCCCCAGAGCCCCCAGTACCCCAGCCTGCATGCCTCCCCAGCTCCCACACACCTCCACTCCTTCCCAGCCTGCACACCACCACAGCTCCCACACACCTCCACTCCTCCCCAGCCTGCACACCACCCCAGCTCCCACACACCTCCACTCCTTCCCAGCCTGCACACCACCACAGCTCCCACACACCTCCACTCCTCCCCAGCC
Source organism: Indicator indicator (assembly GCF_027791375.1). NCBI lineage: Eukaryota > Metazoa > Chordata > Aves > Piciformes > Indicatoridae > Indicator > Indicator indicator. The sequence goes on from NC_072013.1 coordinate 35,865,880, forward strand.
TGCATGCCTCCCCAGATCCCACACACCTCCACTCCTCCCCAGCCTGCATGCCTCCCCAGATCCCACACACCTCCACTCCTCCCCAGCCTGCACTCCTCCCCAGCTCCCACACACCTCCACTCCTCCCCAGCCTGCACTCCTCCCCAGCTCCCACACACCTCCACTCCTCCCCAGCCTGCACTCCTCCCCAGCTCCCACACACCTCCACTCCTCCCCAGCCTGCACACCACCACAGCTCCCACACACCTCCACTCTTCCCCAGCCTGCATGCCTCCCCAGCTCCCACACACCTCCACTCCTCCCCAGCCTGCACACCACCACAGCTCCCACACACCTCCACTCCTCCCCAGCCTGCACACCACCACAGCTCCCACACACCTCCACTCCTCCCCACCCTGCACACCACCCAGCTCCCACACACCTCCACTCCTCCCCAGCCTGCACACCACCACAGCTCCCACACACCTCCACTCCTCCCCACCCTGCACACCACCCAGCTCCCACACACCTCCACTCCTCCCCAGCCTGCACTCCTCCCCAGCTCCCACACACCTCCACTCCTCCCCAGCCTGCACTCCTCCCCAGCTCCCACACACCTCCACTCCTCCCCACCCTGCACACCACCACAGCTCCCACACACCTCCACTCTTCCCCAGCCTGCACTCCTCCCCAGCTCCCACACACCTCCACTCCTCCCCACCCTGCATGCCTCCCCAGCTCCCACACACCTCCACTCCTCCCCAGCCTGCAAGTTACCCCAGCTCCCACACACCTCCACTCCTCCCCAGCCTGCATACCACCCCAGCTCCCACACACCTCCAGTCCTCTCCAGCCTTCATCCACTCCTCTCCAGCCTCCATCCCTCCCCAGCACCCAGGCAGCTCCTAGAGCTCCCAAATTCCTTGCCATCATGGAGGCAAAACCATCTCAAGCACAGTTCAAAGCTGAGGCTGCCTTGGGGCATAGGTCCATGTAGAAAGTCTTTCTGAACACTGAGGAGCCCAAAGTTGAGCCTGAGCCCACCTTGCTGCCCAGGGGACCTGCAGCTGTGCCAGCTCCAGCACATGCTCCACCCTAAACCCCCAGAGCTCTGAGGTGATGACACCATCTTACCCCAGCCTTATTTAAGCCACAGCTCAGAAGAGCACAATGAAGCAGGGCAGCAATGCTGGCGTGGTGCTCCAAGTACGGTGCTTGGGGCCCATAGCCCCCCACAACCACCCCCACCCACCCCAGGGCATCCTCAGACAACACTGAGCATGTTGTTGGGGTCCCATCCCACGGCCCCTCTTAGGGAGCAATCGGCTAGATGGCATGAAGGGTCAGGACGAACTGTGTAATCAGAGAAGTGAAGCTAGAGAAGGGAGACTGTGGGGACAGGAGCTACAGCACTGGGGGTGATACTCCCACTCCTGCTGGACATCCAAGTGTGAGGGCTGGGATCCAGCAGGATGCAGAGCACCTGCCAAGTCCTGCTTCCCTGGAAAGTGCTGGCTTCAAAGCTGCTGATTCTCCAGCTGATGGTTACCTGAAGTCATGATGCTATGGCGTCAGCACTGCACAACCCATGGAAGGAAACTCCTCAAAGGGAAAGTCTGAGGTGACTGCCCCAGGAGGGGAGTTCCTGGCAGAGGCTCCGACTTACTGTGAAACAAATTTCAAGCAGTTCCAGGAGATGGGAAATTCCTAGGATGCAGGAGTACCCCACAACTCAACTTGGCAAACACCCAGCATCTGACAACCATGTGACAACTGTGAATCACAGAATGGTTTGGATTGGAAGAGACCTTAAAGATCATCTAGTTCCAAACCCCTGCCATAGGCAGGGACACCTCCCACTAGACCCAGCTTGCTCAAATGGCACCATCACCACACACAGCTTATGTTTAGCAGCCATGGAACAGTGCTAGGATGGAGGGGAGTGCTGTGACCAGCCCCCAGGACAGGCTCCCATGCACTGGTGATGCAGGAGAGGCTGTGCACATCCCATCCCAGCACCCCTGCTTGATGGGGACCCTGAGGACACAGCAGGAGGCTGGGAGTGGTGGCTACCTCCCCTTGGCTGAAGGTCAGGTAGCAAATGGAGGGGACGTAGCCCCCAGTGAAGAGCCAAGACCTGCCTTTCCCCATGTCCCCAAGGTGCATGCACTGGAGAGGCTCAGGATCACAAACAGAGACACAGAGCCCTCAGCATCCCTTGGGTTGCATGCTGGAGCTGGGCCATGGAGCAAGGCTGGGCTCAGCACCACTGGTCACACAAACACAAGCTCACTGCCCACACCCATGCAGCTGCAGCATAAACCAATGGATCCCAGGAAGAGCTCAGATCCACAGGAAATCAATGAGCATGCTGGAAGGGGAGTTTTCCCTCCCCTCTCAGGGATGACAGTCTCAGTGAAATGCTGGGACCCATCTTTTTTAAAACTTCAGATACATCTGTCAGGGTTGGGCGATTTCGCCTTAAAGAGAAACTTTCAATGCGCCATAAGGGAGAAACTATTTTTGCAACCTTCCTTTTGGCTGAAAATCTGCTGCTGGGATTTTTTTTTCAGGAGGAACGCACTCTGCACGCCTGGAGGAATGCTTGATGGCTCCAAAATACATATTTATGGTTTCCTGATATAGGGAGAAACAACACAGGGAAGGAAAGATCAGCTGCAGGAGATGTTAGCAGAACTCTGCTAACAGGAGAGGCAGCAAACCAGGGATCACTGGTGGAGCTGGGAGGAAGGCAAAATGAAAGACTTGGTTGGGCAGAGGCGCTGAGCACCAACCACTGCCTGGTGCTGCCTGCCAGAGGCAGGATAGGTGAGCACAGGGGTGCTGAGCCACAGGGATCCCCAGGCGCTGGGGTGATCAGGCACAGGGATGCTTGGCTGCATGGATGCTCAGGCATAGAGATGCTCAGCTGCAGGGGCGCACAGGCACAGGGCTGTTCAGATGCAGGTGTGCTCAGGCACGGGGTTGCTCGGCTGCAGGGATGCTTGGGCACAGGGATGCTCAGCCAGGTCTGTCAGGGAGAACTTGGACATGGCAGCATGCACCAGCTCTGGCTGCAGAGGCTGCAAGGACTGACCACTGTCAGCTACACCATCCTGGTGGCACCTGGTGAGTTGCTCCCCCAGGCAACACAGAACGTAGCTCATTGTGTCTCTGCTGGGTTCCCTATTCAGGGAGCTGACCCTCCCAGACAGAGTGAAGAGTGACTTTGCAGAGGACAAAGCAGATGTCACACTGCAGAAACTACTCGGCATGTCTCTGCAGCACAGCCAGGACACCCTACACCCAGCCTGTTCTCATCAGCTCTCCTGTAACTGCCAGCTTATTGTTCAGAGGTGACAGAATTATGATGCCAAATGGCTTGAAAACCTCCTCCAGAGACTACATGAGGTGTATACAAATCATAGAATCATAAAATTGTTTCAGCTGGAAAAGACCTCTGAGATCATTGAGACCAACCATCAACCCAACAACATCATGGCCATTAAACCAAATGTGTAAGGCAAGCTGCCTTGGGCAGGATGGAGGCTGGAGAATCTGCAGAAGCCTGTGTACTATAAAGCCTTGGTCTGGAAAGAAGGTCCATGAGCAGAGACCAGGACATGTGAGAATCAGAACACTGAACCAGCCTCAGATGTACCTTTTGCTTAGGGATGTTGCTAAGCCAGGTCAGTACCTGTGATGACACCATCACACTATCACCCCAAACAGGCACCAGCTGAAGAGGGACACCAGAATTTGTTTGGTGTGGCAGCCCACAAGGCTGGAACAGGAGCAGCACTCAAGGACTCAGCATCACCATGCAGCCTCTGCCACCATCAGTCACCCAACTGCCAATGGATCCTATCTGCTGCTCTCCAAAGAGTGGCAGCCAGGAGGAGCTTTCTGTGAAGGCTACCAGGGCTGGAGCAGCTCCCTCTGACATGGACCTGGAGTGAGTGGGTGGGATTTTCTGTGACTGACAACTGGAAATGGTCCCTACAACATTTGTCACAATAGAGTAGCATCTAACTAACTGTGCTTAACAGAGAAAGGAAATGATGTGAGACTTGTGCTGGGCACAGCCTCTGTGCCCAGAGCATGGCTCAGGACACTATGGGGACCAGAGGGACAATCACCATTCCTGGGGAACACAGACTACTGAGGGACAGGCTTTGGAACAAGACAAGAGAGGGGGACAGTCCTGTCCTGATGTGGAAAGGGAAGCCATGAGACCGAAAACTCAGGGACAGCCCTGAAGGGGAACTGGGTACTGGGCTGGTCAATGAGAGCTCCAAAACAGCAGTGTGAAACAGGGAGCACCTCCAGAGCACCTCCAGCTGCTAGGGATGTCCTTGTGAGGAGCAGGAGCTTACCCCAAAGAGCCCAACTGCAGCTGGTTGGAGATGTCAAGGAGAGCAAGCAGGTGGAGAGGCCCCATCCCAGGAGGAGCCAACAGCACAACTTCCCCAGGACCCCATCACATTTAATTTTTCCATCAATCCCCATTAGCCTTCTCCCATTCCTCTGCATCACCCACAGGTCCAGGATGTGTTAAAAATAAACTGATGCAGTCTCAGGGAGCTCCTTGGCCAATTATTTTAATACTCCTGGGTAGCAGTTACCCAGTCCTGCCACTGTTACACTGCCTGCCTTCAGCTGTCACTTTTTAACCTTTTTCTGAGGTCCTGCAGAAGCAGAAAGCACCTTCCTGTCTCCATCAGCCTGCGTTCCTGCTAATGGCAAACAGAACAAGTCCTGAGAACTTCTTGCTCTCCTCCATCACCCTGGGTGGAGTTTCTCTCTTTGCCCACACTCAGGTCCATTCCATGCCAGGCTTTTCGTTGTCTCAAATTCTCCTGCTGCAGCCCGTTCCTGGCTCAAGGATGCTTAACATTTTAGAGAACTTCCACTGCCCTCAGAAGGCAGAAATTCAGGCACAAAAATGATCCTTGGTGTGAAGAGATCTTTCTGGGGAGCCAGGCCAAGGCTAGTCTGGCAGAAACGGGGCTCACAAAAGGGTAGCTCTGCACCACCACGGGATGGGGCAGCAGGGCACCCCAAAAGCACCCTGGCTCTTCTGGTGCCTCATGCTGGTTTTCCACCACCCCAGCTTACTGGTATCCCAATAGCACTTCACTCCTCCAACACCCCACCAGCACTTCAGCTCCTCTGGCACCTTGACAACATTTCTGCTCCTCTGGCACTCCAAAAGCATCACAGTCCTCTAGCATCTCACCAGCACCCCAGATCCTCTGGCAGCCTGAGGGCACCTGAGCTGCTTCAGCAACCCAAAAGCATCCTGGTTCCTGTGGCATCCCAGCAGCACTCCAGCACTACCAGCACCTTGAATGCACCCAAATCTTCCAGTACCCCACCAGCACCCCAGTCCTCCAGCACCCTGAAAGCACCTCAGACCTCTGGCACCCCACCAGCACCCTATAAGCACTACAGCTCTAGCAGTACCCCTCCAGCACCCCAGCTCCACCAGCACCCCAAAAGCTCCCCAGCTCCTGGACAGCTATCCTGGATCTGCCTTTAAGCAAGTCATGGTGTAAGCAAGTGCCTCATTGTCTCCCATGCTAATTGGCCATCCCCCCACCCCCTGGTGCAAGCCCCATTGTTTGGGCTACTCAGGGGAGCATGACACAGGCACGATCCAGTCCTGAAGTCCCCAGCTTTGGCCAACAAACCCAGCCTGCAGCTCCACGTGAGGCTGCTTCTGTGGAGGAGCCCAAAGAGGCTGGGCTGCTGCTGAGTGCCGCTGGTTCGCAGCAAAGCCATGCGGTGCTTATCTTTATGACCTCACCTCATCCCTGAGCTACAGCTCTGAACACTTTCCAAATGTAATTATCACAGATCACTCTAATTAATCAGGGAAGGGCTGACAGAACAACGCTCTGCCTTTTTGTCTCTTTCCAGAAGGCAGATCAAACATCTCGTAGGACAGAGGAAGTAAAACCACACAAAGAGTGGGTTTCCCTTTGGCTGGACAAGTTCAAAACCATCTCATGGATTTTTTTTGAGAAAGAAGAAATCCTTAGCTGCTTTCAGAACTTCTAGCCCAGAGGAGTCATTCTGAAAGGTGTTTTCCCTCCTTTTCTACCTTTTGGTGCTTAAAGGAGATAGCATCAAGCCTGCAGTGCGGGATCCCGTCAGCCAGCAGGGTTTACAGCTATCTCCTGTGCCAGATCATTTAATGGCTCTCTTGGTCCTAATGTTCTTAACTCAGCGATGTGGCTGAGCATTTCAGATAAGACACATACTTAAGGCTTTGGCAAAGAAGTTTAGATTTTAATTGCTGCTTCAAAGATTGATCAATCCTGCTGCTGCTGCAAGACTCCTCTTGAACTCGTGAAAGGAACACTGATAGATGGACACCTACACCTCTGCAAATCCACTCGTACCACAGGTTGAGGCCAATCCTGGCTGGAGCCCTCAGCAGTGCCTCCCAAGGGCTGCATACCTGCAAGCCTTGGTTTTATGCTATCGTCTGGCTGCGGCCAGCTGTGCAGGAGCCGGTGCAGTGGCTGCACAGACCATGCCAGCCTCTAAGCACTGCAGCACATGCCCCACAACCCATGGTGGGTTTCATAGAATCACAAAATGATAGAATACCAGCTTGGGAGTGGCCTCAAGGATCCTCTGGTCTGACTCTCTTGGGAAAAGCAGTCTAGATGATGCCTTGGAGAAGATAGATATTGGAATATCTAGATGACCTTTTCCCACATCTTACCACAGAATCACAGAATGTTAGGGGTTGGAAGGGACCTTGAAAGATCATCTACTCCAACTCCCCTGCTAGAGCAGGATTACCTATACCAGATCACACAGGAATGCATCCAGGATGGTTTTGAATATCTCCAGAGAGGAAGACTTCACAACCCCCCTGGGCATCCTGTTCCAGTGTTCCCTCACAGTGAGAAATTTTTTCTTTATGTTTCCATGGAAATTCCTGTGCCTCAACTTCCACCCATTGCCCCTCGTCCTGTCATTGGATATCACTGAGCAGAGCCTGGCTCCATCCTCTTGACACTCACCCTTTACATATTTATAAACATGAATGAGGTCACCCCTCAGTCTCCTCCGAGCCAAAGAGCCCCAGCTCCCTCAGTCTCTCCTTGTAAGGAAGATGTTCCACCCCCCTAATCATTTTTGTGGCTCTGCACTGGACTCTTTCAAGCAGTTCTCTGTCCTTCTTGAACTGAGGGGCCCAGAACTGGACACAATAGTCCAGATGCCTCACCAGGGCAAGGCAGAGAGGGAGGAGAACCTCTCTCAACCTCCTGACCACATCCCTTCTAATACACCTCAAGATACCATTGGCCTTGTTGGCCACAGGAGCACACTGCTGGCTCATGGTCATCCTTCCATCCACTAGGACTCCCAGATTTTTTTCCCTTTCACTACCCTCCAGCAGGTCAGTCCCCAGCCTATACCGATACACGGGGTTGTTCTTTCCCAGGTGCAAGACTCTGCACTTGCCCAATCTGCATTTCCACTGCTCAAAGGTGCAGCAAGGTCCACTCCTGACCAACAGTGAAAGGCAGCTCTTGTATTACACCAGGTGTGAACAAACCTAGCCAGACTGCTCTGCAAGCTGCAGGTTGCCAGCTCAGAACAAAACCCTTGACTAATCTCTGAAAGGAGGACCTCCTTGGGCACTGCTCACTTCTCTGCCCAAGCTCCCCAAGACCTCCCAGCTCCGTGGGAGCAGAGCTGGCTCCTTTACCTCTCACCAGCTAAGGCATCCCACATCCACCACCCTGCAGTGTGCACCCACACGGGGAGACTCCTGGAGAGAATCAGAGAATCACAGAATTAACCAGGTTGGAAAAGAGTTTCGAGATCATCAAGTCCAATCTTTCACCCAACACCATCTAATCAACTAAACCATGGCACTAAGTTCTTCATCCAGTCTTTTTTTTAAAACACTTCCAGGGACAATGACTCCACCACCTCCTGGGCAGCCCATTCCAATGGCCAACCACTCTTTCTGTGAAGAATTTCTTCCTAACATCCAGCCTAAACCTCTCCTGGTGTAGCTTGAGACTGTGTCCTCTTGTTCTGTCACTGGTGCAGCGAGGGGCTGCCCAGAGGCCCCTAGCTCTGTGGCACAAGGGATCATCACAGCAGGACATCAGCAGCCTCAGCACAGACATCATCCATAAAGGTCACACAGGAACACATACAGGTGGGTTTGCAATTTCTCCAGAGATGAAGACTCCACCAACTCTCTGGGCATTTATTTCATGCATGAGCTTTCCTCACTTTCAATTTCAGAGACAAATGGGAATGGATCCCCTGTAGATCCCAAGCAGCTCCACAACCTGTACCCCTGGCTGCATCACCACAGGAACCCTTCTGGTCAAGATGCCTGGGTCCCACCATCAACCAGGGATTTTAATCTGGAGTTTGGGTGTGTTTTAAACTGATTTATTTTCCACCAAATAGATTTAGGTTTAATTCCCTCTTATCTTAATTAATATCAGGAAAACTACACAGCTCCCTTTTCACAAAGGAGAAGGAGCAGCACAATGCAGGAAAATGCTTGTAGAAACAAGAAACCTCAAACTTTCACCTCAGGTAAATTAGCATGACTTTACCGAGGCTAATTGAGTTACCCTTAAATTATGCACAGGAATCGAAGGAGGTTCTGGGCTCTCCCCAGAAGGCCCTCATTACAAATGCATCACTTCACTCCCAGGCTGCTAGGGATGCACCACTCTGTGATGTGGTTCTCGCCACATCCTCCTCACCCACCCCAGCAGATCTCTCAGAAAGAGGCTAAACAAGAGAGAGGAAGAGGAGGAGGACACACAGGAGAGTACATCACCCATTGCCCAAGCAGGCTGCATGTGGCCCCAGGTGCCACCAGCACAGGGAGCAGCACCCAGCCTTGGTGCCCATTCATCTAGTTCTTCTAAGAATGCTTCAGGGAGACCTTAGACTGGCCTTCCAGTACCTACAAGAAAGCTGGGGTGGGACTTTTCACAAAGACTTGTAGTGATAGGACAACAGGCAATGGCTCTGAGCTGGAGGAAGGGAGATTGAGACAGCACATTAGGATGTAATTCTTTACACTGGAACAGGTTGCCCAGGGAGGTTGTGGATGCCCCCTCCCTGAAGGTGTTCAAGACCAGGCTGGATGGGGCCCTGAGCAACCTGGTCTAGTGGAAGGTGTCCCTGCCCACGGCAGGGGCTTCCAACCCCTGTGATTCCACACCTTGCTCCTGTACCTCAGAGACCAGTAGATTTACATCAGGGAGCAACAGAAAGGGACAGACAAACTCAAATGGGGCTGCTTGTTCCTGGTGCAGCACCAACAGCACCCTGCTGCTGGCAGATGAACACCCACTACCAAAGCACCAGGAAGAGCCAGATCCACCTAGAGGGACCCTTGCAGGGTTTGCATTGAAAAATGAGCCTTTCTGATCCTGTGTTGTTGCTGGGGATTAAGAGGGGTGATGGGACCTAGCCTTTGCTAGGATTGATTTTTCATAGTTTTTCATCTGTTTGTGCTTGCAGCAGCAGAATGTGACCCACCCACCCACCAGCACAGTGGGACAGGGATGACAACAGGGAAACTTGCCATGAGTTTTTTTTAACCCCTGTCCCACTCTGGACTGGCAGAGTTCAGCACAGCAGTGTCCTCAGCAGCAGAAATGTAAGAGCTCAGCCATCCCCAGCATTCACAGAGAGTGGCCAGGTCCTGCAGCATCCATCATCCTGGGGCACCTCATTCCAGACCCTGTCCTCGCTGCAAGGAAAAGTCATCATCTCTGAAACATTCCAAGCAGAGCATTCTGTATTCCAGAAAACAGGATTCTTGGGCAGAAAAGTTTAACTGGAAGCCCAGCTCCTCCACAGCAGGGACACAAACCTCTGCCACCATAAAGGTACCACAATCATTTGCCATCACTTCAACTTCTGCTGCTGGCTGCTGTTTTTTCTCTAAGTTTTATTACACCAAAGAAAGCAACAGAAAGGCAAGAGCAGCTTCCCCTTTCTGTGGCACCCAAAGCTCTGAATATGCAAATACTTCCTCATGAGCTTAATTTCTGCTGCAAAGGAGTGATGCTAATTGAATTTCTTTAATAGAAACCCTTTCACTAACAATAATGTTCTATTTTAAGGAATTCAAAACTTTGGGTTTTTTAATTTCCAGCTTTAATACTGTGGTGGGTTGGAAATTAAGGTTCTCCCTGTTCCATCTCTGTCTGGCCCTCTTGTTTAGCTCCATAATTAATAATGGGGAAAGAACCACCCCACCTGCTCCCCTCTCTCTGCTCCATGGTGGCACACCAGCCTTGCCACCAGCCCTACCACTGTGCTGAAGTCTTCACCAACTGGCCACTAATACTGGAACTGGCTGGAGACAGTGGCTGACACTGGCATGGCACCACAGAGGAGACTGGCTGTCACGTCAGGATCCATCAGGAGCTGCCATTCCAGATGGGACAAACCAGAGGCTGGTGGCCAAGGCCCAGGTCCCTCGCTGCTCCTCAGCTGTCCAGGGTCAAACACTGATGTACTGGTGCCTCTGCCACCCCATGGTACCAGGCTCCAGCCAGGCATCACTGATCATTGATCCTGTTTTTGTAGGGGGGTTGCACCTGATGATCTCTTGAGGTCCCTTCCAGCCTCTGATATACTGTGATCAGCCATGCTCAGCCAGGTGGGGACAAACCTCACCAGTGTAAAATGACCCAGTGTGCTCCTGAAACAGCCACACTTGGCTCTGCTGAAGGGTCATCTGCCTCTTCCCCCCACTGCCTGCACAGACTCATAGAAACCTTTTGGCTGGAAGGCACATCTAAGATCATCGAGTCCAACCACTAATGCAGCACAGCCAGGCCACCACTAAACCATGTCCCTCAGTGTCACATCTACACAGCTTTACAATTCCTACAAGGATGTGGACTCCACCTCTGCCCTGGGCAGCCTGAGCCAGGCCCTGATGACCCTTCTGGGGAAGATGTTGTTCCTCATATCCAACCTAAAACTCCTCGGGGCAACTTGAGGCCATTTCCTCTTGTCCTATCACTTGTTTCTTGGGAGAAGAAACTGACCCCTGCCTGGCTCCAACCTCCTTTCAGGGAGTTGCAGAGAGTGAGAAGGTTTCTCTCTTCATCTTGCCTACTGCTTTCTCCTTTCAGTGACCAAGCCCTTCCCAATATGGGATGCTGGATCAGCACCTTCTCTCCAGCACTCCGCCACTCCAGGGACCACCCAGCAGCCTTCCCACAACCACAGCAGCACCTGCCAGTTACAAACTTCTTCCAAGCTAAGATCTACCATAAGGATGGAGTTGCCCTGGCTGAGCAACAGTGACTCAGAAACAAAACAGGGCATGAACTGACCCTTGGGTTTGCTTTTATCTAGTCTTGTCTTGATGACAAATGACAGGACTAGAGGAAATGGTTACAAGCTGTGCCAGAGGTGGTTCAGGCTGGGTATTAGGAAATGCTTCTTCACTGAAAAGGTTATAAAACATTGGAATGGTCTGCCCAGGGCAATGGTGGAGTCACTATCCCTGGGGGTGTTCAAGCAGCACGTGGACCTGGTGCTTAGGGACATGGTTTAATGTTGACCCTTCAGTATTGGATCAAAGGTTGGACTTCATGAGCTTCCAGGTCTCTTCCAACCGGATGTATTCTGATTCTGTAGTCACTGAAAATCACCATGAAACGTCATGGAGACACATAAACATCCAGACACATAAACAGACCAGAATCTCCCAATCATCACCAAGAGCAGCCACAGTGGTCTCAGAACACTACCAGAAGAAGCAGTAACAGCTCAGCCAGCTCATGGGGTAACATCTGGACACCACAGCAGTAGGTATGTCCCTGCTCCAGCACAAGGACCTGCTCAGCTCTGACAGTGATGGACCAAGGACCAACACCAGACAGCAGCAGCCCAGAACAACCCTCTTACTCTCAGAGCTGTGACCAGTGGAAGCACCTGCAGGCATCAGCAGCAGGTCCACTGCTGCCCAAACTCCACCAGTGCTATTCAGGAGCTAGGAGAGGAGCAGCCACAGGTAGGCTGTCAGAAGGCACAGGCAGGAGAGCTGCCAGGAACACTGCCCAGGAAAATGGGAGCCCTGCTCAGGAGTGAGGCCTTTAGGGCACAAAACTGCTCCCTTTGAGTTGAAGGAGAGGAAGGAAGTGAATGCCTGCAATCTGCTCCAGCTGCCTGCCCTGGAATGCTAACATGGATAAACCTGGTCTGAGATCCTTCACCTTTTGAGGGTGCCAGAGCCCTGGAGCAAGCTGCCCGGATTGGTGGTGGAGCCTCCTCTGGAGAGACTCCAAACCCACCCAGACAATGTGATCCTGGGCAAGGTGCTGTGGGTGACCCTGCTTTAATAGCAGGGGTTGGACAGGATGATCTCCAGAGGTCCCTTCCAACCCCAACCATGCTGGGATTCTGTGATACTGCCAGGAAGGAAGTGTTTGTGCAAGCCAAGAGGAGTGGAGGCACTCACTCCTTCATACACCACCATCTTGGCTAGTAACTGCTGCAACACAAGGGTCCCATACTGGTGCACAAACTTCTTCATGGTAACAAGCCCACGTCCAATCACAGCCTCACCCAGCTGCATGCTTTGGAAGCAGCAGCAGGGCAGAGGAAAATGAGAACAAGGACAGGAAAAGGAAGGATGTCAGGACACCTGATCACTGCCAGCACATGGAACTTACACCAAGCACCACAGGAGAGCTGCCAGGCTGTGACTGATCATGAAGAGCCCAAGCTTTCACTTTGGCCTTCCAAGGAAACAGGCTCAAATCTTAAGTCATTTTGGAAAGGATTTGAAGGAGCTGCTTGCGCTTCATGGAGAGAAGAAGCACCTGGGAGCTTTAAAATGTTAGCTAGTGTGGCAGATGTCAGTCCCAGGAAGGCTGTCCACCCTGGCATGAGGACAGCCCTGCACCCATCCTCCTCCCCTCAACCCCCATCTTCCTGGGAAAGGCACCAAAAGGACATCTCCTCTGCCATACCGAAGTTGGGAAACCTGCATTTTAACCCCTCGTCTTTGAAGCCCGGTTGCCATGGTTACCACAGAACAGCCTCACAGCAACTGGGAGATCAGCATTAATTTCCCCCAAAAAAAGTACAGGCTTCTCTCCCACCATGGGTTGCCTGCAAGGAGAGCCAGGATCTCACCAGCTCACATCTCACAGCCTGATGGGGTGGAAATAAAGGCTGGCATCCACTCTTTGTGGGCCAGGGCAGCAGCCAGGAGGGCAGTGGGGTCCAGGGCAGCTCGCCCTCCAAAGCATCCCCAGCCACTCATAAAATCATAGAATTATTTGGGTTGGAAAAGCCCTGTAAGATCATATAGTCCCTCAACCCAGCACCAGCATGGCCACTAAACCATGTCCCCAAGTGCCATGTCCACATATTTCTTGAATACCTCCATGGATGGTGACTCCACCACCTCCCTTGGGCAGCCTGTTCCAATGTCTGACCACTCTTGCAGGACATAAACTGTTCCTAACGTCCACACTAAACCTCCCCAGGCACAATTTTAGGCCATTTCCTCTCATTCTATCCCTCCAGCTGCCCTCCTGCCCACTCCTACCTTCCCCTTTCTTGGCACAGGGACACTTCCTCGCTGGAACCTCCTCTCCCTGCCATGCTGAGGTCACTGCACAGACAGCTGCCAGGCTGCTGCAGTTTGGGTTCTCCCTCTGACCAGCAGGAACTGGCAGACAAGCAAACTCCCCACAAAGCACCATCCAGAATGGAGGTGCCACAAACAAGAGCAAGTTATCCCAGGACTTACAAGTTCTCAGAGAGAATTCTCTCCTGGTCCATCCCACACACCAAGCGGAATTTTGTCATGGGATTGCATGGAAAACCAGAGCATGCTTCTAGCCAGCATTCAGTGTTTTGAACAGAGAAACCTACTGGCCTTTCTGGAAAGCTATGGTTGTCTGGACACATCTTTCACACCCACCTAGTTCCAGCTACACACCGGAGCTGTGGCGCCCAAGCTTCACAGTGTGTCTCTTGCCTGGGGGCAAATCACCTCTCACTGAGATTTAAACATCTCCAAATCCACATAATTAGAATCATAGACTCTTTTTGGATCTTGAAGACCATGGAGTCCAACAATTCTCTAGCTTCGCCAAGGCTGGTGCTAAACCATGTCCCTAAGCACCACATCTCTGTGTCTTTACTTCAGTCTTGAGTTACTCCTGTACAGTCTTACTCATGGAAAGGATTTCTTCCATTTCTGTCTTCCCAGTGAAGGCACCAGGGCCACAGGCACTGGGGACAACCTGGGGTTCCCCATCCCAGCAGCACCCAAGACTGCAGAAGGTTGATGTGATGAGTAAGACACTGTCACAGTGGGTATCTATCCATTTTTATTAACCTATTTTCAAAAAGGGTAGAAAGAAGGACCCATGAAACTACTAACCTGTCAGCCTCACCTCTGTGTCTGGGAAGATCATGGAAGGCGTCCAGCTCTGGAGCCCTTAATACAAGAAAGACACAGACTCACTGGAGCAGGTCCAGAGGAGGCCACAAAGACGATCAGAGGGGTGAAACACCTCTCCTATGGGTACAAGCTGCAGAATCATAGAATCATAGAATAGGTTGGGTTGGAAGGGACCTCCAAAGGCCATCTAGTCCAACCTCCCTGCAGTGAGCAGGAACATCCTCTGCTAAATCAGAGCCTTGTCAAGCCTGACCTTGAATATCTCCAAGGATGAGGCCTCAACTACCTCCCTGGGCAATCTGTTGCAGTTTTCCACCACCCTCACAGTAAAGAAGTTGTTCCTAACACCAAACCTAAATCTACTCTTCTCTAATTTCAAACCGTTGCTCCTTGTCCTATCACTACAGGCCTTTGGAAACAGTCCCTCTCCAGCCTTCTTGTAGGCCCCCTTCAGGTACTGGAAGGCCACTTTAGGTTTCCCCAGAGCCTTCTCTTCCCAAGCTCCCTCAGCCTGCCCTGTTCCAGCCCCCTGATCATTTTCATGGCCCTCCTCTGGACCCACTCCATCAGGTCCCTGTCCTTCTTGTGTTGACAGCCCTAGAGCTGCATACAGGGCTCCAGGTGAGGTCTTACCAGAGCAAAGAGGCAGCATCACCTCTCTGGATCTGCTGGCCACACTTCTTTTGATGTAGCCCAGGATGCCATTGGCTTTCTGGGCTGCAAGCACACACTGCTGGCTCATGCCCAGCTTCTCATCCACCAGAACTCCCAAGACCTTTTCTGCCAGGCTGCTTTCTACCACTTCACCCCTCAGCCTATATTGATAATGGGGATCATTTTGACCCATGTGCAGGATCCTGCACTTGGTCTTGTTGAACCTCATGAGGTTCACCTGGGTCCACCTCTAGAACTTGTCCACGTCCATCTGGATGACATCCCATCCCTCTAGCATATCAGCAGCACTACTCAGCTCAGTATCATCTGCAAACCTGCTGATGGTGCACTCGATCTCACTGTTTATATCATTAATAAAAATATTAAACAGTACTGGTCCCAGTATGGACCCCTGAGGGACTCCACTTGTCACCAATCTCCATCTGGACTTTGAGCCATTGACCACTACCCTCTGGATACAACCATGACTCTGTATCTCTGCTGCCTCCATGTCTGGGGTAGCCCCTGAGAGGGCAGGGAAAATGGGACAGGACCAGATCAAAGCTTTAACTGGGCTCACCTCCTGCTAGGAGCTGGAGCTGCTGAGGCAGATATTCGAGGAGGGTATCTGACAGATCTCCCCACCCCTGGCTCCCTTGGGCAGTGCCATGCAGTGCGTGGAGCAGACAGCACCAGCTGGGCACTCAGGCCTGGCTGGCATCCATGTGGTGACATCAGCAGGTCAGGCTCTCGCTAATTGAATTGTACCTGCGTGGCTTAATAAACAAAGAGCCCTCTCCACATTACAGCCAAGTAATCCCTTAATTGGTTTGAGCACATGTCCCACGGGGAGTGTCACAAATCCATCAGGGTGCCCCGAGCATGGCAGTGCTGAGCTGCAGAGATAAGGGGTGGCACAGGCTGAGACTTGGCTCTGCTCCTCACCACCCAGCACCCACCTGCTCTGCTCTGCTCCTCACCACCCAGCACCAGCACTGCTGCCGTGGGCCGCACAGCCACCACTAAGCAGGCAAGTCAGACCCTGTCCCCCAGCATGGTGGACCTGCCAGAGGCACCCTCCAGCACAGACCATCTGCCCACCCCAGTGTGACTCCACTGCTGCACTGCACACCACAGAGCTGTCCCAGAGCATGGACATGGGTGTCCTTCCAGGCTAAATAGAGTCAGTGAGAGCTGCAACCTCCTGGATCCACATTCAGTCCATCAGATCTCACCAATTCAGGTCTCACCTAACTCCTCAAACACACACAGTGAGGACAGCAGGCACTCATCTCACCCAAAAAATGCTCTCCTGCTGCACCACACAACTTGCTAATGCAAACTTAAACCAAGAATATGCCCATGAAGTGCAGCATGCTTTGAAAAGGCAGCAGAGCCCTGGCAGAGGGATGACCATGCTTAGCAGAGCCCTGGAATCCTGCCCCATGACACACTGTGCATGCAAACACCACTCCTCTAGCATAAAAACCCCACTTCCACATCTGGATCACAGAACCAAGAGAGTGGTGGGGGGTGAAAGGGATCTTTGGGTGCCATCCAATCCAACTTCCCTGCTGAAGCAGGATCACCCACAGCAGGTTGCCCAGGATCACAATGTCCAGGTGGATTTGGAATCTCTCCAGAGAGCACTGGAGATCACTCAGCACTGCTTTCAACCCTCACACTGCTGGCCAAAGCAGAGGCTGAGGAGGGGACAAGGCAATGTGGCTCAGCTGGCACCCCACATGCCAGCTGTCTGCCATACTGCCCTTTACCATGCCGTGCTGCACCAGGTGCCATCCACTCACTGCAGAACACATGCCCTGCTGCAGGGAGAAGCCTGGGTTGGATTTGCTGTGTCCAGCACTACAGGAGGAGCACACCCTGCCCTCAGGGTACCAATGATTCTGATCTGTGTGATAACTGCAGTGCTGCTGCCCTTCACTCTCCTCTCATGTCCTTCACCTCTCCTCACCCCTCAGTAGAACTCAAAGAACATCACTGGCCGCAGGGGAACCCTTTGGGTACCCAATTCCATGCACAGCCCTACTTTCAGCTGGTGATGAGGGGGTCCAGCCTCGGCACAGCATTCCCAGCCTCGCACCTTGCTGGCCACAATTCCGCCCCTCGTTGGTACTTGAGCTTTCCGGATGCCATTTAAATACAGGTACAGGGTGTCAGGCAGGCTCCTTTAACACTGCTTAGGAGAAACTGAGCTTATTCAGCTCAGCTCTCCATAGCCCCCTCCGAGGCTGCAGAAGACAATGGCAGTGCCGGTGAGCAGCAGGAGCTGCGGTGCCTGGGCAGAGCTGCTGTGCATCACGCGGCCCGGCCGCACGCAAGCAAAGGGCATTTACCTAAGCAGCTTATCTCTCGCTCATCTCTACGTGCTGCACACTGCCACGCTAGAAAACCTCTGTTTAAAACTGTCCCCCTAATTTGCACCCTCAGAAATGAGTGCAATCTTCATTGGGAGCTGGCAGGCAGTGGCAGCCACCCTTGCTGACCTCCCCTGGCTTTTCCCGCAGTATTTATCCTGCTCTCCTTCTCTGAGCAGGGAATCACCTCAGCCCTCAGAAGGGGCTTGTAGAATGCTTCTTAAATAAAACAAGTTGTGCAGCAGTGTCTGACCCAGGGCAGTAATGGGCAATAATGAACACAACAGAAATGTGAGCCCTGGGGGAAGCAACCTCCTGTACCCAGCACTGCATCAAAATGTTCACAGGTCAGGCTGGTGGAGCAGGAGCAGCCCCAGAGTGTGCTCTGCTCACTCACCTACAGCCCAGCACCCAGCCTCTCCCCAGGGTGCCAGGGAGAGGACAGCACAGCACCACAACTCAACACCCAGGGCATCCCCAGCCCCAGCACATGCCTTGGACTCTTGGCTAGGTGTCATAACAGATGAACACAGAGGCCACCTCTGCCCCGAGAACACTGACACCCTGCAGCTCCAGGGGCTTCAGGAGGAGGAAAGCAGAGGCAGGCAGCAGCCAGGTCTGCTCTCAGCTCTCCTGCTGCTCTCAGCTCTCCTGACTGTGTGCCCTCTGACACCCACACCCCTGGGCCCCTCTTGGCACCTCCAGGACAGCAGCAATGGGGCAAGCACTGGGCAGAGCCAGAAGGGTGCCCACCCATGATGAGCAGTCATAGAATCGTGCCACTGGTTGCAAATTGCTTGGAATCATAGAATTGTTTGGAAAAGACCTTTAAGATCATTGAGTTCAACCATTAACTCAGTACTACCAGGTCACCATCAAACTATGTCCCTCAGCACCACATCTCCATGCCTTTGAAACCTCTCCAGGGATGGGGATTCCACCACTGCCCTAGGCAGCCTGGGCCAGGCTTGACGACCCTTTGGGGGAAGAATTTGTTCCTCACATCCAGCCTAAATCTCCCCCAGTGTAACCTGAGGCCATTTCCTCTTGTCTAATAGCTTGTTATGAAGAGACCAACCTGGCTCCAACTTCCTTTTGAGGAGTTGTAGAAATCCAGATCTCCCCTCATCCTCCTCTCCTCCAAGCTGAACAACTCCAGCTCCCTCAGCACCTCCTCACCAGACCTGTTCTGCAGACCCTTCACTAGGTTCGTTGCCCTTCTCTGGACACGCTCCAGCCCCTCAATGTTCTGTCCATCAGGGCAGGCCACCCACAGTCACCACTCAGGGCATGTCCCAGTACATTGCACCACCCTGCTCCTGATCAGGCTGGGGACCATAGCAAGATGCCTCCAGACTCTACATTAATGGCCAACAGTCACTGAAGACCATCATACATCCCACAAAGAAACACAAACTTTCCCTTAAGCTGACAGCCCCTGCAGAGATGTACTTCACCACAAACCTCCCACTCCAAAGAAGAATCAGACACTGTCAGTTTTTTATGTCTTTCTGTGGAATTCTGAAGAGCCAAGAGTTTTACAGCAAGCACAACTCCTCCACTGCTTCCAGGAGCAGCTCCACAATGAGGGATGTCAGAGAAGGCCCTGCACATCCCAGCAGCACCACCCCTCCAGACAGAGGGTAATGGCACAGCTGAGAGGGCACTGAGCCCAGAACACCCCAAGGCACTCGGACAATCCCACCACTGCAGAGGCATCACTCACTTACAGAGTCAAGTTTACAGAAGCATCTTGTATGCCAGACTGGGAGGACCATACTGCCCATGAGCTGGGCCTCCACAGGGATGCAGTGAGACAAGGAGCCATACTCTCAGCTCCTGCACCGGTCTGAAACACCTCCAGTGGAGGTGTACACTACAGCCAGCTCTGGAAGTATAGGAGCTACACCCTGCAGTGCTCAAGTTTTTATTAAACTATTGAACTATTAAAAAACAAAGCCCAAAAGACTGTTTTATGCTACCAGGAGGAGAAAAAAAGCATTGCTCTGCAGCTTTTAATTGCAAAGCCAGTGGCATTCAGGGCCCTGCCACTCCCCTGACCAGGCTGCCACTGGCCTGCAGACCCTCAGCAGCATGCTTGCAGACCCCCAGCAGCAAGCCTGTAGAGCAGCGAGCTGTCCCCAAAGCAGCCACAGCCCTGGCTGAGGCTTATCTGGCCTGTCATGAGCTGCAGATTGGAGCCTGGTCCTGGCCCAGCAGATCATCCAGTCTGCTGCAGCCAGGCTCTGGTGGGGCTGAGAGGCAGGACTGTAATGTTGGAGGAGCCCTGAGCAGACTGCCCCCAGCAAACAGCTACCTTTGGCACGGCAGCACTGAACCACGGCAGAGGAGAGGCTGTCTGTGACAGAGCAGCACCCAGCAAAGCCACCAAGTCACAGCCAACAGGGCACCAAACCCCACTCACCTTACTCAAACCCACTCCACGGAGCCCCACCAGCCAGGCTCTGCATGGAGCACTGAAGAGAGCCATGGTGCAAACACAAACACCAGGGCTCACTGCACTCCAGCAGGGCTGTCAGTTGTGCATGCCTCTCCTTGCTGGGCAGAGGCTTCACGAAAGGTCAACTCCTAACTCTGGCTAAAACCCTGAGGAACTACCCTGAGTAGCTGAACCTACACCTCACCCAGCTGCATCAGAACATCCTTGTGTTCACAGAATCATGGAATAGTAGGGAGTGGAAGAGACCTCTAGAGATCAAGTCCAACCCCACTGCTAAAGCAGGATCACCTAGGGCAGGTCATGCAGGAACTCATCCATGAAGGTTTTGAAAGTCTCCAGAAGAGACTCCACAATCTCTCTAGGCAGCCTGCTTCAGGGCTCCAGCACCCTCACACCAAAGAAGTTTCATCTCCTATTGAGGTGCAACTTCCTGTGTTCCAGCTGATACCCATTGTTCCTTGTCCACCAAAAAGAGACTGGCATCTTCATCTTGACACACACCCCCCAGATATTTATAGACATTAGTAAGATCCACTCTCAGCCTTCTCCTCTCAAGACTAAGCAGTCCCAGTTTTCCGTCTTTCTTCACAGCAAAGATGCTCAAGTCCCCCAGTCATCCTCATAGCTCTCCATTGGACTCTCTCCAGTAGATTCCTGTCTCTCTTGAATTGGAGAGCCCAAAACTGGACACAGTATTCCAGGTGTGGTCTCACCAGGGCAGAGGAGAGGGGGAGAAGACCCTCCCTCAACCTGCTGGACACACTTTCCTTGATGCACCCCAGTGCAGCACTTCTTAGTGCTGTTAAAGAAACACCTTCTCAAATCCTGGGAGAAGCAATGTTGTCACCAGGGTACTGGAAACAGGTTTGGGGACTTTCTCTAGGTGTGACTTTTTCTACCCTGCTTTTTCTTCTTTGCATGTGTTTTTCCTTGCATGTCTCCTTTATAGTCAGTCCTTCTGCTGTGGGCTCCTGGGTCAAGCTCAGGCCTCTTGCTTCTCTGTCCCACTTGGCCAAGCGTAGAGACTAGGCAGCACAAAGGGAAAGAAATAAATACCCACAGGGTATCAGGTATCTGGAAACATAATAATGCTGAGGCAATGAAAACTGAAGAGTCTCATCTGTCCCCAATCCAAAAGAAGTCCAACATGATCTTGACAGAGAAGCCTAAAAAAAGTCTCCAATGGAAAAAAAAAAAAAGCCACACACAAAAAAAAAAACCTATTCCACCTTAAAGTACAGCTAGCTGATCATGTGTTTCATGGAAATGCTTTGTCAAGAGACAGGTCCTAGTGAGAAATTTCATCTGAAAGGGCAACCTCAGAAGCAAGACATTGGACAGGGGTTTTGCAGCCTCAAGCAGAATCAGTGCTGGCCACACGCTACGCCATTAGAGAGGCATTCACCGAGGTTCCCAAGATGGCACACATAAGCCAACTGACGAACTACCTTCTGCATTGTTCAGCCTGCTCAGGGTAAATATTTTTTTGTGGAGCTACTTATTGCATGGGGACACAAGAGCAGCCACCCAGCCTGCACCCCAGCCAGCCGCCCTAAGGCAGGAGACTGAGGCCAGCCAGGACAGGGCACATGAGCAGGAGCCCTTCAGGCACTGCAAATCCCCCCATACCACACTAAATAATGGGACAATGCAGCTGTGACAGCAGCTGCCATGTAAACCTATGCCAACAGTCCCTGGCAGGGCATGGCTCCCGCCACCACACCATGCCACTGTGCCACGTACTTCTGGTTCACGGAGCTCAGACCCAGGGGCCAGAAGCATAGCCTGGGTGCACTGCGCCTGTCCTTGGGTTACCTCAGGCACACAGCCACCCAGCTCAAGGAGCAGCTCTGAGAGCCCTCCCTTCACCCTCTCCTCACCTCTCTTCCCCTGGGAATACCAACCCCTTTCCTTCCTCTGTAGCCTCTCAGTTCTCCAAGAACCCTCAGAAAGCTGCTAGAGAAAACAAAACAATTGTCATTGCTATTTCATGGCGGGCTGCAGGCCAGCCTGCCACTCCTATCACCACCTGAGCCCAATGAGGGACCCTGTTTGTTACCTTGGAACACCTCAGAGGTCCCCATACCTTCTCAGGAGTCCAAGCCCTTCACTAGCCCCAGAGAAGCGCAGACACAGACATAGGGTCACTCTTCTGCAGCAGGGGTATGTGGGAATGCTTATGATCACCTGGAATTCAGGCACCATCTTTTACCCCTGAGACAGTAATGCCATATCCAAAACTCAGCCTTTACCATCCTCACACACAGTGAGCTTCTGCTCAAACCAGCTCCACCAGGTGCAGTTCTCCACCAAGACCCACAGCTCTGTGGGAGGGGACCACTGATTTCATCCACGAAGAAGAATGCTGCTCCCTCCTCTCTAAACTCATTCCTGTTTCCACCACAGGGTGGGTCTCACCTCAGAGGTGAGAGGTCCTCCAGGATGGGCTGCCATGGCAGGAGAACCCAAATCAAAGACACCTCCCAGCCAGCTCCCCAACATCCTACAATTCCCCCCCTCCAGTAAAGGAGAAATTACTTCTCCAAGATTTGTCATTTTGTTTTCAAAACAATGTCTCAAACTTGGGGGTACCAGAAGGTGTATCTGACTAATTAGAAGCAAATGTTTCTGTTTTGTTGCAAAGTACATGATTACTTGACATACACTCCTAGAAAGAATGGTTCACTCACAAGCAACAAAGCCTGACACTGGTGTGGAATTGGCTTTCCAGGCTTGGGCATGTCTCCATGCTTCTGTCCAACCACATTTCTCCCTGCTGTCCATCTATCTACAAGGATAAGATGCTTTTACTTCCAAAGCGTTTCAGGTAGCTGCCTCAAGAATAGGTTTTATTTAAAACACACAGAGACTTGTCTCTTAGCACAAAACTCACAAAATAGTATCAGCAAGCACATTTTAATAGCAAGATGTTGAAAAGTAATTTTACTACTAGCTAGAAAAGTCTAACGACTGCAAAGGATATATTTAGCTGGGTATAAATAGACAACACTCAGCACTGTCTGGTCAGGGGAGTACAAATCTTCCCTAATGCACAGAGTATGCCTGGCCCAGAACGCTTCAGCAGCACTTAGAGAAGCCTCTGCCACTTGGCCAGGGTTCTGCAGCCTGCTAATAGCAAAGCCATTAGAACGATCTTCTGGAGCGGCTGCTTGCTCAGAGAATATGCAAAAGCTGGCTCTGTAAAACCAGCCTGGTACCACATCTGAAAGCAGAGCAGTATTGATAAGCAATGGAAAGCCATTAGCTCTCCAGTGCCTGAAACATCTCCACGTGCCACAGGTGTGGACAAGCCCTGCAGACACCTCAGGGTGCTCCATCTTCACATAGTACTTGCAGGAACCCTTGCTTGCCAAGCCTGGCCTCTGCACCTCCTTGGCTCTGGGGCAGAAACCACACACTGAGCCACTGCAGTGGCAGCAGCCCACAAGAGATCTGTTTGAGGAAAATCTGGCTCCTTCTTGCCATGCCGCTCTGTCGTGTTTCTTCTTGGGTTCCCTTATTTTGTCCCCTACACCTATCCAGTTGGTTCCTGGGCTGGGCAGCTATCCTTTATCCTTCTGTGCTCATCTTTGACCACAGTTTGTCACCACTCATGCCTTTGGTGGCACACAGGAGTCTCTCCAGACAAGGAGTTGTACAAGATGTTCAAACCAAGCCTCTAGGAAGCCATCCTGCACAGTGCTCCACCACAAAGCCCATACCTTATTCTGGGATCAAGGCAGGAGCCCTTAGCCCAACAGCTCTCACTGGACAGGACCGTTTGGAGTCCACCTCTGCACGTGGTCTGGTAAACAGGTGAACCTGTTCGGCTGTGAGCTCAGAGCAGTCACCTGAAGCATGCATGGTTTACTTCCACTGACTGCACTGCCACGATCAAACCAGTAATTCATAGAATCACAGAATTGATAGGGTTGGAAGACACCTCAAGGATCATCTAGTTCCAGCTCCCTACCATGGGCGGGGACAGCTCACACTAGATCAGGTTGCTCAGAGCCACATCCAGCCTGGCCTTAAATACCTCCAGGTATGGGGCTTGTACCACCTCCCTGGGCAATCTGTTCAGTCTCTCACCACCCTCATAGTGAAGAACTTTTTCTTAACATCCAATCCAAATCTACCCATTTCTAGTTTTGTTCCATTCCCCCTAGTCCTGTCACTACCTGACACCCTAAAAAGTCCCTACCAGCTTTCTTGTAGGCCCCCTTAAGATACTGGAAGGCCACAATAAGGTCTCCTCAGAGCCTTCTCTTCTCCAGACTGAATAGCCTCAACTCCCTCAGTCTGTCCTCACAGGAGAGGTGCTCCAGCCCTCTGATCATTCTCATGGCCCTTCTCTGGACATGTTCCAGCATGTCCAGATCCTTCTTGTAATAGAGGCTCCAGAACTGGATGCAGTACTCCAGGTGGGATTTCACCAGAGTGGAGTAGAGGGGGAGAATCACCTCCTTCAATCTGCTGGCTATGCTTCTCTTGATGCAGCCCAGGATGTGATTGGCTTTCCGGGCTGCAAGTGCACTCTAGGAGCTCATGTTGAGCTTCTCATCCACCAGCACCCCCAAGTCCTTTTCTTCAGGGGCTGCTCTCAAGCCAGTAACTGCCCAGCCTATATCAGTGCTTGGGATTGCCCCAACCCAGATGCGGGACCTTGCATTTGGACTTGTTGAACCTCTTGAAGTTGTCATGGGCCCACCTCTCCAGCCTGTCCAGGTCCCTCTGGATGGATCCCTTCCCTCCAGCATGTCTGCTGCACTACACAGCTTGGTGTCTTCAGCAAACTTGCTGAGGGTGCACTCAATGCCACTGTCCATGTCACCAACAAAGATGTTAAACAAGACTGGTCTCAGTACTGATCCCTGAGGGACTCCACTTGTCACTGGCCTCCACTTGGCCATGGACCTTGGACATTGCTCTTCCTGAAAGCAGAAAGGCAAGCTCATGTGCCAGGAGAAGATTCTTGGTGAGCCTTGCAACTCAAGGCCTAGCTGGCAAGCTCCAGGATGCATTTTGATACAGTCTTACGCACTTAAATGCATTTATTATGCATTTAAACAAATGCACAATCCCCTGAGTGCAGTGTATACTTAGAAATGGAGATGGGGAAGGTGTTGGGCACTGAGAACACTCAGCTTCTGCTATGGCTTTTGTATGGCATCAAACGCTACTCTTGCATCAGCAGTAAGGTCACTGGAGCCTGCTCTGGAGGCCACCATCTCAGCTCCACTGCCAGCACACACTGCGGTGGCACCATGAAGCACCTGGGGCTAGCACTGAGGTGAAGCCCATGCACAGCCCACCATATGACAGCAGAACTGGTCCCAGCACATCTTGTCCACTTGGGCGGCTCTGCACTGTGCTCCTGGACACCTCCACAGATAGGATGGGTGCTGCCAGAACCAGGCAAAGCCCTCCACAAAGTCAGACACCCACAGACCCAAATGGTGACCAAAACAGGTCCAGAGACCCAGTATGGATCCACCTCATCCCCACTAGTCTGCTGGCCAGCTAGGCTGACCTGAGCAGGCCTGTCCACACCAGTTCCCACCCAAGGATGCTCAGAAGGAAGGAGCCAACAACATGCTGCTAAAGGAACACGTGAAGGATGAGCATGCGTGAGAACAGTCACTCTCACCAGCACGACGGCCAAGGCACAGGGGCTCCTGGCCTGTCCACCTCTGTGACAGCCAGCTGGAGGCCACCAAGGGCTGGGCTGCAGGTCTCCAGTTTCCCACCCCTGTATAGGGGGGTGGTGAGGTCACATTCATAGCCACAATTGAGACCAATACAACGTTCTGCTCTGGACACACAGCATGGTGAAGAACAGCCCCTGCCCCAGAGACACTATCGGGGAAGAAGGCAGAGGTGCAGGGTGGCACCACGGCTGACAGTGCCACAGCTGGCAGCAAGGGTGGGCACTGCTCAAGCTGGCTCCCACGGCACACCCTGTGCCTCAGAGGCAGCAGCACCGAGGAGCTGTCCCTGGTGCCACCAGCCCAGACGCACCCGGGCACCCTGAGCCGGGCCGTACCCACTTCGCTGCCGGAGCCAGGCCGTCGGTGTGCTCCCGACATCAACATGGCTGCGAGGCTTCCCAGCTCCGCCACGGGCACTGCCATCGCCCCTAACGGGAACCTTCCCTCAGGAAAACGCGGCTCATCTTGCCCTACATTTGCCTTCCTGCGGAGTGTTCGCTACCGGCAGGAAGAGGGAAGGGAGAGCAGCGCACCCCATCACGGGATGCCGGGGACTCAGCAGCTCCCCAAGACAGAAGTGCGGGAAGAGGCGTGTGCCCAGCCGGGGATCCGGCCGGGGGGGCCGGAGCTGCAGGACACGGAGCCGCGGACCGCCCGGTCCCCCCGAAGCAGCTCCGCACCCCGCACCGCCGGGGAGCCGACCGCGACCCCGGCCCCGCGGGGGCTCTAAGGCTGACTCTGCGCAAAGCCTGGGACCCGGGATGGCATCGCCCGGGCACAGATAGCGCCAGACGCGCCTCGCCCCCCGCGCGGCACCGCGGGCAGAGATTGCGCGGCCGCGAACGGCCCCACCGCGCTCCCGCCCCGGACACGGCCCGGCCGTGCCGGTGCTCCCCGGTCGGCGGCAGCACAGCAGCTGAGGAGGGTTGGTGGGGGGGCGGCGGCCGCGCGCGGCCCTGCAGCACCCCCGGTACGGGCGGCCGCCGGCGCCGTCCCGCGGGCAGCAGCGGCAGCGCGGGCCGGCTCGTCCGCGGGGCACCCGCCCCGCCGCGCAGCCTCCGCGCCGCTCCGCGCACCCCGCGGCCGCCGCCCTCCCGTGAGGGACGTCCCGGTACCGCCGCCGTTCCCGTGCCGGTGCCGCGGCTTGCGCTGCTCGAGACCCCACCGCCCCCCGCCCGCCCCCCCACCGCGCCCCGCGGGCTGCAATGCAGATGGGGCCGGGCGCGGCACCCCCCTCCCCGCCATTACCTGGCGCCTCCCGGGGAAGGACGGCGTCCGGAGCGCTTCCCCTGCAGGTGCGGCCGAGCTGTGGCGGGCTGCGGGCCGTGGCGGCGGGCAGGCTGGCCGCCTCTCCGCCCTGTGCCGGCGCTCACCAGCCGCATCCTAGAGCGGCTCGGCGGCGGCCCGCGGCCGGGGCGGGCAGGGCAGCCCGCTCGGACGGCCCCATGCGGCTGAGCGGCGGCGCGGCGGGCGGCGGGCAGCGCACATGCACACACGCACGGGCGGCGGCGGGCGGGAGGCGGGGGCGCGGCGCGGGGCACGCAGCGGCGCAGCCCCGGGAGCCCGCTCGCATCGCCCCGCCGCGGGCAGCCGGCCCCGCGCCCGCCGGCCGCTGACCTTGCCGTGTACCTGCGCCGGCCAATCCTCGCTGCGAGTGCTGCCGGCTCCGCGCCGCCAAGGCGGAATCCTGCGCGCCGGGCGGACCGGCGGAGGCGCGGACGAACGAACGGACGGACGGACGGACGGACACGGGGATGCTGGGGAGGGGGGGCAGCTACAGCGGAGCAGGCGGCGGCAGGGCCATACGGCTCCGCGCCCGGCGCTCAGGCGGGGGAGCAGCCGCGGCGGCGGTGGGGGCTGTGGCGGGGCAGGGCGGGGTGCTCGGTGCCCGCGGCTCGCCCCGCCGTGGCGGCTACTGCGCCCATTCTCCGCGCCGCCGGCTGCCGCCCGGCCCCGGCCCCGGGCAGCCGCACCGCTCGCTGCAGCATGGAGGCAGCCGCCGCCTCCCCCGCGCCGGGGCGGGCCGGAGCAGCCCGGCGCCTCCCCGCCCCACCGCACGCACGGCTGAGCCGCAGCCGCCCGACCGCCGCGCAGACGTGCAGCCGGGCCGCCCCCCGCCGCGCCGGGCACCGGGCTGCGCTCCGCGGGCGGGGAACCGCACTGGGGAGCAGGCACTGGGCTGCGGGCATCGGGCTGCGCTCCGCCGGGCGGGGAGCGGGAAGCGCGCATGGGAACCGACACGGGCACCAACATGAACAGGGGCATCAGCACGGACACACCTGCGCCTGCCCCGTCACGCCCGGGCCGGGCTGAAGTGACAGGGACTGAGCGGTCCTCGGGGCTCACCAAGCATCCCTCCGCCAGGAGCTCCGCGGGGATCAGCGCCGGGGCGGGCGGGACGCGGCCCCGGACGGGGGCCAGTGCGGGTGCGCTCGGGTTTGACCTGGTTCTTTATCCCGCAAGCGCAGAACCGAGCCGGCGGCGACAGGAGCGGACACAGGGCAGGGAGAGGGGGCTCGTCCCTGCCCTGTATGGCGGTGCATCGGATGCCGTGCACCTCCGGGAGGCGGGCAGCTGCCTGCGCCTTGCTTTTACAGTTTGACCGTGCCCGGCCTTGGGGCGCCTGGTCCAGACACCTGCCTTGCAGGAGAGGAAGATGCCGGCAGAAGAGGAAAGCTGGGTTAGCTCTGGGGTCAGTCTTTGGGAGCTGTGGAGATGTGCAGGTCGCTGTCTGTCCCCAACAATCCCGGACGAGAGGACAGACCCTTCCATGCTGTCTGGCGCCTTTCTCTGATGCTCTTTTGTGGGAAGATGTGGAGGGACCCACAGCAGAGGAACGGTGCTGGCAGAGCCTTGAAGAGGGGCTGAAGGATCTCGGCAATGGGCCCCATCTCCTCGGACACCCTCCCTGCTTCTCTGGGTTGCCCAGGGCTGCCCAGCTGCCAGCCCAAGTACTCAGGATGTTCTCTGCAGCTGCTGGAGAAGCACATCGGGCACAGAGAAGAGCTCATCGACTGCTCAGAGAGATGCTGCTGGGATACACTGGTGCTTTGCTGGGAGACATGTATCAGGAGCCCCATCCCAGGAAAAGGATGCAGTGACAGTCCTTGCCTCTCTGCTGACCCTGTGCAGAAGATGTTTGTGCTTCAGGATGCAAAGTCTGGTCTCAGTATGGGTGAGAAAAGGGAACACTATAGTGCTCCCAGGAGACCTCTCCTTGCAAACTCCAAGGTGGGAAGGGAGTTTGGCTTTGTGTTCTCCATAGCAGCCTGTGACCCTGGTCTAAGGACAAAGGCACCTTCCAGAGCAGCAGCCACCCTCTGCCCTTCTGACTGCCTCTGGCACAGCCCAGGACCTGGCAGCCAGACTGGGGCTCCTAGGTTAGTGCTCATCTCCAGTCCCAGCTACTGTGTCAAAGAGCTGGTTTGGGACATTACAAGGGTAGAGAGGCTGGAGTGGTGATGAGGGTGGGGAACAAGCCTGAATCTCCCATTCCCCTGAGGGACCACTCATGTCCTTGAGCTTATTCTGTCAGGGTTGGCTCTGCGCTTCCTCTCCCTCACACGCAGTTGTAGCTTGGCTGTCCTCAGGAACTGGAGATGGTCTTGTGCTCAGCCGTGATTCAGCTCCCACAGTGTGCTTTCCTCTGGAGAGAGCAAAAGATGCTCTGTGGCACAATGTCTGTTACCTTGGCTGATGTCTCCCAGACCAGACAGCCTTCCTAGGCTCCATGTGCCAGCATGTGCTGCCCTGTTGGTCCTTTGCTGCCCAGGGAGCAGGATGAATGGTGGGATGGTAACACCAGCTGTGTGGCTGGCAGGGGTAACAAGCAAGAGTCTGGTGTGGCTTCCCTGGGGAAATGGAGATGGCAAAGCCCAGGGGAAACTCAATGGAAGCTTGTGCAGAGTCTTTTATGTACCTGAGGGTGCCTTGGTTTGCACAAACATCTCCATGAGGACTGGCTCAGGACCATTCTGAACTGATCACAGCACATCCCAGAAACAGTGTGTCTTTGCAGACAGCTACAATAACATCCTGCACTTCCTGAGCGGGGACTGCAGCAGCTTTGGATGTGGCATTGAAATGGTGCCACTGCCTTGTTAACATACCATGGGAAACCTGCTGCTCCCTGGAGCATGCAGGTATGTGGGGATGCACTGGGGAGGTTCTCTCCTTGATGGGTGAGAGGGACAGACAGTCCATCAGGTCATGGATGTGTGCCATAACGGCTCTGATTTGGAGTACTCACAGCATGTCTCTTCCACTCCCCCTTCATCAGGCTGCCTTCTGGGCACTGTCCCAGGGCAGCAGCAGTTGATGCTGGGGGCTTGGTTTGGAAGCAGGGCAGCCCCAAAAGCATTGGGATGCTCTTGGCTGTGATCTGCTTGCAGAAAGCAAGCCAGTGCAGATACAGGAGACTCTGGGTCTGGAGGACCCGTGGTTATCTGGCAACTTCCCTTCAGCTCAGCTTCTCAGTGGGTGATGCTGCTGGGCAGTCTGTCTCTGGATACTGGCCAAAGAGGTAACATGCGACTGTTGCAGGTCTTGCATGTTCCCCTTCCTCTGGGCTGGTCTGTCCTTGGTGTGCTCCTGGCTGTCCAGTGACATCATGGAGGGTGCCTGTGTCTGAGCACTGCCTTCAGTGCCCATAGCCTGGCTATTCTGGGAGAGACCTCAGTGCCCTGGGAAGGGGGAGGTCTGCATCCAGGGAGCCACGGCATGCCTGGCCATGTATCCCCATGGGTAGTGCCAGCCTACATGGCCCCAGGTCTGAGGATGCTCGGATTACTCAGCTGAGCTCCTGCATAACTCTGGCCAAGACTTGCCTTGCCTTGGGTTCCTCTTGCTCCCACTGGGGCTCAAGCCCCGCATACCTCCTCCATTACCTCCCTAACCAGCCTTAGTGGGAGTTGTGTCTCACCCTGGCCTCCAAGCACATCATTGATGCTTTTTTCCTGGTAGAGCAAGTAACCCCTTCACCTAAAATCTTTCCTTCCATATAGATACTAGAGTGATTTCATAGTTTCTTTTTTTGGCTGAAACAAGAAGAGCTTCCCAGTGAAAGAGCTTTGCACAAATAATGCATAGAGCTGCTTGTAAGCACTCTTTCTAAGCCTTAATCACCTCACAGAGGAGGTACCTTGGGCCTGGGCACAGTGCCACCTCACTGCAGCTGGCTGCTTGTGCTGCTGTGCCCACTGAGCTGGCTCTTCTCTCTTTCCAAACCCACACATCTGCCCTCCTTGGTGGCCACAGGGGGCTGCTTGTCCCTCATTGCTTCAGATCTCCTGCCTAGCCTCAAGAACTAGAGCCATCCTTTGAGTTGCAGCTGAAGAGGGGAGCACCCTCAAGATGGACGAGCAAACCTAAGTGCTGTCATGGGTCAAGAAAGGAGAGATACCTCTTCGGGGGGGGTGGCTGTGCAGAGGTCTGGCATCCACCAGCGTAGCCCCTTCCCACCACTCATTTCAGACAGGTGGCAGTACAGCGTGCTGCGTGTACACCCTAAAGGACAGCGGCAGCAGTGCAGCGCCGTCAGAGCCGTGGTGGCATCCGCGCTGGAGCTCCAACGCGAGAGGCAGTCAGTGCTGCTCTCCAAGGCAGACTGTTGTACCTCATCAAAGAGTAGTCGGAAACTGCAGTGTTTACTCATCCTTACTGGAAGAAACCTCAGTGCCTTAATCACCAAAATGTCAAGTGTGGGGCTGTCTGGAGTGGGTTCTTTCCTCAGAGAACCTGGGAACAGGGAACACTGCAGGCACAAGCCTCTTCCTCCAGAAGCAGCAGTGGAGTGTGTTGAGCTTCTCTGGTGCTGTTTCCCAGGGATTTTTTTTCCCCGTGTTTTAAGTTCTTTAGTCTGTAAGATGGGGGAGCTGTTGCATTGTACAAAAAAATTGCAGGGGCCGTTCCTCCCAGTTCCTGGGCACCACAGCTCTGTGTGACCAGTCTGCAGCAGGCAGGAGGTGGAAGCCTCCCCAGCTGCTGGGCTGCAAAACTGTTGAGCACCCAGGTATCACCCTTGTGAGCTGCGGAGGTACAGGGCAAGCAGTGCTTAAACCTGGTTCAGGAAATGGGCTTTGGAGAGGCCCCTTCCTCATCACTACTTCAGGTTTTATTTCAGGTGATCTAACATTGTTTCTACCCAGGCTATATTGTGAGAGGCAAAGCACCAGCAAGGATTGATTCACTGCTCCTCAGGTGTCACTGGCAGTCCCCATGCCCATCCCTGCTGCTGGCACTGCCAGTGAATGTACCTTCCCACCCCAAAACACGGGCAGAGGAGACTGGTGCCAGGTTTGTCTCCACATGGACTCAGTGAAACCAGAGTAAAGAGATCCTGAACAGCTGGGGTGCCTCCTTGTTACATTAGAATCACACAGGTTGGAAAAGACTTTTAAACTCACCAAATCCAAACTTTCTCTAACTCCAGCACATCTGGTTGTAAACCGTGTCTCTCAGCACCACATCTATGTCTTTTAAACACCTCCTGGAATGCGGATTCAACCACCTCCCTGGAAAGTCTGCTCAGGGGTTGGAGAACCCCTTCAGGAAAGAAGTTTCTTTTAACGTCCAACCTAAACCTCCCCTCAGCCTCCTTTTCTCCAGGCTCAACAACCCCAGTTACCTCACCTGCTCCTCACCAGACCTGATCTCCAGACCTTTCACCTGCTTCTTTCTTCTTCTCTGGACACACTCCAGACTGGACACTTCAATGTCTGTCTTGTAGTGAGGGTCCCAAAAATTAACCCAGAACTCAAGGTGTAACCTTGTCAGTGCTGAGTACAGGGTCCTGCTGGCCACACTGCTGCTGATCCAGACCAAGATATTTTTGGCCTTCTTGGCCACCTGGGCACACTGCTGATTAATTTATTAAAAAAGCAGTTCAACTGATTATTTAATTCATTATTGCAGTAATTGCACCATCTGATCTTTCAACATATTTTCCCTCTGAGAAGTAAAAAGCACTGACAGACTTTGGGGGTTTTGGAAATCACCCACATGGTTATTTGAAGATTGATACCAGCTCATACCTGGCTTTCAAAAAAGTAGTTTGTACCATTCAGTACTTTTGGGGCTGTAGATACAAGCTGGAGAATTAACACAAATCAGTGCTGGAAGTGCAGTAGTGATCCAGCAGATGCAACCATTTCACATTGTATGAGGACATTTGTCTAGGAAAGCTCCTGAGGCACAAGCAATAAAAATCTGGTGTGCCATCTAAGAGCCAAGTCAAAGATGCTCTCCACTGCTCATTTCCTCCTCCATATTTCTGGCAGTTTTTAGGTGTGTGCCCCCTTGAGTATTTAACAACACTTTCCCTTAACACTTACGCTCTTTGTGTTAGATTTGTGTGTTTTGGTCTTTGAAAATTCTCCCTTATCTACATTCCTTTCTTATGCAATTTACACCTCCTTTGCTAAGGTGACTTCTCAGCAGAAACCGAAGTTGACATCAGCAGCCTGCTCAGCTCCTCTTAGTAAGCTTGCTGCTCTGTAAGAGCTGTGTGAGCTCATTTCCATAACAGACTGGAAAATTGTTTGCTCTTCTACCAGTTGCTGATTTGTTTTCCTGAAGCCAAATCTTGCATGGAGAAGGGTATCCAGTAATGCAAGCCATCTGCACTGCTTTCTTCTACATGTCCCATCTCCTCCCTAATATCCAAGCAACAAGCTGAAGGCTCATGTTCAGCTGACTGGAATGGGAGAATGTAGAGCTACCAGAAACCTCATTTATGCACACAAGGGGGGGAAAAATTAAAAATCATTTGCAGTCTTTACAGTCTTTGCAATCACACTTTAAAGCCTACAGAAGCTCACCATGGTCATAAACACACTGAAAAAAAGGGGGAAAAAAAAGAAAAAGAAAAAGAAAAAAAGCTTCACCAAAATGAGTCAGTTGTCACTGTAAAGATTGCTCCTGGGTGCAGGCTGCTGTTTTGCTCCCCAGACAAGTAATGCAATATTCCACTGGAACAGGAAGATAAAGCAGATTTAATGATCATTAGGCACAAGCATCCCAAACAAGCAGAGCTGGAACAATAATAGGGTAAATAATATTTTGGGGAAGTAGCTAATTGGAAAAAAACCAGAGAGAGGCAGGCAAAAGAAGTCTAGCAATAACTCTTCAAAAGAGAGTGATCTGGAGCCTGGCATGGAGCCCCACTGCTTCTGAGCGTGTTCAATTAAAATCAACACTGAATGGGTTTTCTTTCACTTCCATTACTCAAGCTGCATTCTTCAAAGGGGTAGCAAATGAGTGATATGCATATGAAAAGACCATGGAGTATGAAATTACAAAATGATACAGGGTTTGGATATTTGCACTCCGAGATATTAAATCTTCTGAAGGAAAATATTTGAGCAAATTCTGAATAAAGAACCCTACAGAGGAAGAAGGAAGAGCTATGAGATAAATCTAATAAGGAAGAGACTGAGCAATTTCCAGCACTACTGAGTCACTCAGTCTAACCATGATGCTGTGTTTCCAGCCTAGGATTCACTCCTCTGGCTGCTCAGGGCAGGGATCACGTTGTCAGGGCCTTTCAGACCCATCACTCTAGACATGGCTGCCATAGGGAACACTTGTGTCCTTCCAATGCAGTTTCTCCTGCCACCTCAGTGCCACTGAGGCAGGGCAATCCCCAGCTGGCCTGAGATGTGGTTTGGGGACGACAGGGTCTCAGGCTCTGCAGCAATGCCATGGGGCCATACCTGGAGCAGGACTCGTGCTGCTCTCCCTCTGGCTTTCACTGTGGCTGTCCCCATGGCAGCACTGGCTTGCTACAGGACTTCTCTGCAGGTGGGTTGACATTCAGTAGCTGGTTCTCATTTGTGTTCGTTGCACGAACTGG
This sequence comes from Indicator indicator, assembly GCF_027791375.1. NCBI lineage: Eukaryota > Metazoa > Chordata > Aves > Piciformes > Indicatoridae > Indicator > Indicator indicator. The sequence goes on from NC_072013.1 coordinate 35,900,369, forward strand.
GTTTGAGGGCCCAAATCAGGCTTTGCTTTAACCCTTCCCAGAGATGAAGAGGTCCTGAAAGTCTCTTCCTTGCTCCCCTGGTGCCCACCCTCCTCTCGTGCTAGCAGACCCTGCACTGCTGCAGCACCCCTGTGCAGATCAGACCCATGGCTCTGGGCTGTCCTGCACGGTGGGAGTAGAAGACACCCAGCAGCTACACTTACTTGCTGCATCTCCATGAGCAGGCTTTATCACAGTTGGTAAGGACACCTGGCAGAGCTGTGTCACAACTCCCTTGGATCTATCAAGCCTACAGGACAAGCTATTCTGTAAATTACACTTTATTTTGGGAGCTCATTAAGAGATAAAAAACCCCACACCAACCAAGGGATCATGCCCTTTGCCCAGACTGGCTATGATATAAATTCACTTACCACTCAAGGCATGAGGTTTCATAACTTACAACCCACAACTCTTAACTGGTGCATCTAGGAGCAGCACAGTTCCCTAAGCTAAGGATGAGAGGGCTCATGCTTCCTCTTCTGTCCCTGCAACACTCCAGAACACACAAAGCCTGAGCCTGGCCACTGCTGGATCCATATCAAAGCCTTTTGGGTGAGGCAATGTTTGACCTCCTCCAGCTTGGAGATTGGGTAGATACCATTTCCAAAAGTTAGCAGATTCTGACAAAAACACTCAACACCTGATACACAAAGATGCTGGTTGCAGGGGACAGCAGCTTCATTATAGCCCTTTAGCTCATTCTGGCCACCTCTTCTACCTCCCTAGTGCTCTGACTTTGATCCAGTGATGCTGCTCCCAGTTCCCATCAGGCCTGGACACAAGCTGGGTTAGCCAAAATCTGAGCAGGAGCTACATGATCAGGCACAAAGCACAGGGATTCCAATCACTTTTGGGTTTGAGGGGACAAGGGGAGAGCTAGGGATACCTGCTGCATACCTGTGCCCATCCCTGGTCTCAACCTGCCAGCCTGCCTTACTGTCAATGTTTTGCACAGATTAAAGGGCATTAAAAGTCACCTGACTGGCATGGAATCATCTTGTGTTTTTAGAATATGCTGCATGGAGAACACTTAGCCTGTTGCCTTAGAAAGCTCCTCACCCTGACCATCTCTGTAATCGCACAAGATTTCCATGCTGTGTTTAAAAACCTCAGAATGCCATGACTTGATAGTAATTAGTGATAATTGTTTCACACAGAGGTGCTGTATTTGGCTAATAATTCCCTTTACAAGAGTCAGGGAGATCAGGGACAAGGGGTTAAGAATCATCACTGTTAATTACCCTTTTACTCCTCCCATTGCTAACACAAGCTTCTCCACAGCTTCTGCTGGTGGTGCCCTTGCAGGGATGGGATGCTCAGTCCTGCATGGCTCCAAGCACCACGCCACCGCGCTCAGACATCTGCAGCAGGTTCAAGCGCTGCATCCCAGGTCTCCTTCAAAAGCAGCAAAGAGGGATTTTCATTCCTTCAGGAAAAAAAGGCAGGTGTACCATCCCCAGCCTGACCTGCTGCAGAGCACAGGTCAAAAGCCACATGCTCATGCTTTTGGCTGCTGTTTGACTTTCTTCCAGAGATGAACCCAGGCTGAGCTAAAGAAAACTGACTTCAATAGACAAAACTTGAACAGCCCCCTGGGTAAGTTGCTCCAATATCTTACTATCCTTAGTGTTAAAAATGTGCATCTTCCTTTTAAGTTTCCTACTCTAGCTTCCAGACAGGGATGTTACCTCTCTTTTTTTAATGTTGAGCCCCTAACATGGAATGTGGCTCAGGCACTGGGCAACATTTGCTAATATGCTGTGAATGGCCATGGAAGGGGTCAGGAGATATCAAGCCCTGTACTGCCATATCCAGCCAAAACCCACTGATGAGCTGTCCTGCCCTGCAAGGTCATACATCTACCAGTTCTGGAAATTCACACAAGGGAAGCTGAGGAGTGAAGGTGGTAGTGATGCTGTCGCAGGGGTTGAGAAGATGTGGCTGCCAGAAAGGAACTTACCTTCTGAAATGCTTGGGAAACTCCACACATAGGAGGAAATTAGTTACCAGATGGCTTTCCCCTTCTGTCAGTACTGCCAGACTGCACTGGTGTTGCATTATCAGACCCTCTGGAAATAGGTCTCATTTGTAGGGTAAGTTCTGGCTCCAGGGCACTTCAGCTCCTCCCAGAGACACACTACCCACTACCCAGAGAGTCACCCCAGTCCTCTAAAGATGTGACACCTCACTGCAGACCCTGGGAAGAGGTTTCTTAGAAGCCTCTATCCATGTGCAGGGAGAAGCCCAAGGCTTCCAGACTTTGCCTGGCTGCTATGAGGGCGTCTTACAGGGCATGGGAAAGCATCCAGCCCAACAGTCCCCTGCCCAGGCTGCAGTCTGGGAAGACCAGGGGCTCCCAGAGAACCTGATGTGCTGACACAGAACCCAAGAACCAGGCACTTCACCGCCCACCACACAGAGCCAGGTGCTCCCTGCACCCCCAGACAGAGGGTCAGCCCCTTCACTCTTAGCTAGGTGCCTGTATCAGCTTGAGCCCCACTCCCAGTGAGGTTTGGAGCTGCCACCACACTCCTTTCTTTTGAGCACCAGCCTGCTCCACTCACATACCTGTTCACCTGCCTGCCTCTCCCCAGCAAAGCATCAGCCTCACCCAGTTCTGCTGTCTGGGAGGAGGAGTGTCAATACGTCTCCATTTAGCCTATGTCCAGAGCTGAACTACAGAAGCTGCTGCACCACCCCGTGCCCCCCCCTGAGCCAAGAAGGGGGACTGGGAAATGGAGAGGAGACCCTGAGGCTGAAATGGAAATGGATTTAATGAAGCTGCCCAAGTATCACCAATGTAAAGCACACAAAGCTGTACCCAGCCCAGCAAATGTGTTCACAATAAACAGGACAGCAGGCCTCAAGAGCAGAACAGTGAGCAAACCCCTGCAGGGAGGGGCAGAAGTAAGAGGAGATGACAAGACAATGAGATGGCACAAAACGACATGAGATCACACACACACACACACACACACACACACACACACACACACAAAGCCATACCCTTACCAAGCTCCCCCTTTTATACCGAGTGTGATGTTGATGGAACACAGGGACACACCTGGAGGCAAGCCAGCTCAGCTGTCCTGGCTGACTCCTGGGCACTGTCCAGGGGGCATTCTAGTTTCCTCTGCTTTGAGAAGAGGAGCCCTTGGGATTCCCTTAGATTTCACTTCTAGATAAATCTCCAGAGGTGTCTGCCAAGCTCCAGTTTCCAGGTGCTGCAGGAAGGTGGCACAGGAACACCTGCAGCAGGCTCCCTGTGCCTGGTGTAGTACTTTCCTCTGCACTCCCACCAAGGGACCACTCTGCTGCTCACCATTTGATCGCACAGCAGTAAAATCTGCAGGTGCCTTTCTCTCTGTCAGTGTTACCAGTTCTTGTTCATACTGTGGCAGGATGTGGAGACACCTCCAAGTGCCCTTGTCCCCATGGCTCACTGCTGGGTGGGCACAACAGAGAAGCAAAAAGCCATCAAGTTTAGCTCCCAGTCCACAAGACAAGGCTACAGGGAGCAGAAACGCCAAGATTGCAGATACAGCGAGGCTGACATCTGCTCCTGCTGTTATTCTTTAGTGCAAATGGAGACCTTTTTTTTTTTTTTTTGTTAGGATCTTTGTGTCTGGAGAGTTTCTCCCTGCTGCTGTCCTCACCAAGCATTGCTCATGTATTTCAGTTCCTGGTGACATCTTCTCTTGTGAACTGAGTGTGGTAGCCCCAAGGTCCCCCCAGAAGAGCTCCCCAGGCCAGCCCTACCTTCCCAGCACAGCCAGTCCCTTGCCTGCCCAGTCGTTGTCAGGTGTCTCCATCCTGCTAAGCTTCAATCAGCATTTCCCTCCCGAAGCCCTTGCACATCAGGTCCATGTATTACCAGCTTTGTAATGATCCTGCTCAGGGAATCAGTTGTTAAGGAATGTTCCTGTCTGGGGAACTCAGCTGAAATTTGCCTCTCAGACCTGGGTGGCTTGAATGCTGCACTACCCTGGGATCCTGTGATACCCATACCCCTTTATCTTCAGCTGCCATTTCTTCTCTATTTCTCCTGCAGCTTTGCACACTGCTGAGGACCAACCTAATGGTTCCTGTTGTCCCATCTCACTTCAGCCTATTTCTTAAAACACAGGAACAGGTGCAGCTTTTTCCCCCCACTCAGTGATATCACTCCCAGTTTGACTGCTATTACAATCCTCACTTCTGGGCTGTCACAACGGTACCCTGGGATGAAGACCTGGTTTCTGTGTGTAGGAAATTCAGTGGTCTGAGCTGCTCCTCACCCATTTCCACAACCTCTGTCTCCATGACCTCATTTCCTCCCCCCATCAGCAGTCTGCACTGCTGTTCAGCCCCACAGCCATGCCAGCCCTGTAACCACAAAGTGATTTGGCCACTCAGTTCGTGTGCCTGAGCAGATTTGCTTTAGCCTTTGTCCTAGCCATAACAACCTGTGGCCACATTGCACTCCTCTGCACTGCTCATCAACCTCTGGTGTGGTCTTCTACATGCTTTGCAAAGACCTCTTTTTGTTTTTCTTCTGGAAATCTTTGCTTTCTCTGAGATTATCACTCTCTCCAAAATGTAGTTCACTTCAGTGAATAATCTTCCTTCCCCTATCTCCTTCTCCTTAAAATTGTCCATCCATTTGGGGCAACTTCACTCAAATTCTCCCTTTTGTGGAAGAATCAGAACAAAGCAGTGCACAGCAATGTTTCAGAAAGGCTTATTCTGATATTCAAGTGAGGCTTTTATCCTTATTCATTCCAATGGAAAGATCTCATAGGCAATAAAGAAATAGACACAATTGTCTCCATTCAGCTTTCGCTCTCATCACTACTCTCTCCAATTTCAAACCTCATAGCAAAAGGACCTGTTGCCAGAAAAGCTTTTTACCTTCTGGAGAACAACAGGTACTCATGGATAAGAGGATCTCAGTCAGCAGAACCAAAAATTTGCTCCATGTGTGACCACCAAATACCTCCTCACTTCCAAGACAAGCCTGCTGAACCACTAACCCAGCCCAGGGTGGGATTGTGTTGCTGGTCACTGAAACAAAAACAATGAATTAACAGTTCTCAAGAAAACAGAAGAAGAAAAAAAGAAATCATCTTTTACCTTGCTCATCTGACTGGAAAAATATTTCTAGAGACTTTATTAACTCTATCTGATTTTAGATTAGTTTTTTAAAGCAAATTTGTCATGGCAATTCAATAAAGCTAGGTGCATTGCCAGGAGAAAGCCAGCAGAGAGTTTCGTCAATCTTGATTTTATCTCCAAACAGGAGAAACACCAAAATGTGCAGAAGAGCTCACACATGAAATACCAAGCCTCATTTCTGCAGTAGTTCCATATTTAACACAGGTTTAATGAAAAATGTGTAAAAGTACCATCCTGGCCAGACACAGCTCTGCTGCTTCCTCCATGCATGAGTCTCCAGGGACCATATGCTGCTCATGGCAGCAATGGCTCCCACCCAGACCCCACCAGGCAGGGGCTCAGCATGCCCCCAGCCACCTCCTGCAGAACCCACCAGGGGAGTTGCATAGGACTGGGGCTGTGCTGAGGCCAGAGGGATCTCAGCCCTGTCACAGCACCCTGGGGACAGCAGAGACAGGCTGAGTCCCAATGGTTGTTGGGACTGCAGTCTCAGGGCAGTGAAAAGGCCAGGACACTGGAAATTGTCATAATCAGCTTGTGCCCTGGTGTCATGCCCCTCCAGCCACCAGCCCAATGCTGGGCACAGGTTGGCACCCATCCTTGACCTGTCTGACTGTCCTGGCTTCCCTGTGGTGGGCAGCTCAGCCCACCCAGCCACTGACTCACTCACCCCCATGGAATGGGAAGAGAATCAGGAGGGCAGAAGTGGTGAGTAGAGATCAAAACCATTTTACAGGCAGAGCAAAAGCTGCACACACAACAAAGGAAAGCCAGGGAATCACCCAACACTTCCCATGGCAGGTGCTCAGCCTCCCCCAGGGCAGAAGGGTTCCATCAGCTGTGACAGTGACTTGGGAAGGCAAATGCATGGTGTTCTGCATGCTTTGCAAAGACCTCTTCTTTATTTTCTTCAGGAAATCTTTGCTTTCTCTAAGATTTGCACTCTTTCCAAAATGGAGTTCCCTTCAGTGGATAATCTTCCCCCCTCTGAACCTCCTCACTTCCTCCTCTCCATTTTGTGTACTGGCCATGGCATGCTATGGTCTGGGACATGCCTTGGGTCACCTGGGGTGGGCTGTCCCAGCTATGGCCTCTCCCAGCTCTCTGTGTACCCCCAGCCTGCTTGCTGGTGGGGCAGGTGATTAACAGAGCAGCCCCTGCCACTGTCCAACAACCAGCAGGTCCCCGTGTCACCATTGCTGTTTCCAGTACAGATCCAGAGCACCATGAAAGACATTGTGAAGAAATTTAAGTCTACCCCAGCCCAAGCCAGCACACTGCTAACTCACACACAGCTTCTCCATAATCTGCAATACTGCTTCCATGTGATTAATAATAATCATAGGCTACTCTTGGATTAATGCTGAAGTTAAACTCCCACTAAGGCCAGAAAACATTACCAAAAATGCCTTTTGGCATCTCCTCCAGTCCTTTGCCACACATGAAACACAGCACACTCAGAAGTGGAAGCAGAATGAGGAAGAGTAGGGTGAGCAAGATCTCCCCTTTCAGTAGCAACTGTCTGCTGGATCCACTTAGCCTTGGCTTGTGACTTCAGCTAAAGCTCTCTGTGAGGATGGTGAGCTACTCACTTTGCCAGTCCTGGACTTATTTCAAGCCTGCTTTCTGTCAAAAGCCAGTAATTAGGTACATTCTTTAAATCCTTAAAGTGTTTGTATAGTAAGCAATTACCAAATTCTACATTCCAATTCTACAATTAGCAGCTCTCCATTGTTAATAATGAATTTAAGACTTGTGTAACCACTCTCTAGGGCTCCCGTTCCTCGGGGAGGGATCACATTTGCATCATAAAAACGAGTCTAGGGGCTGGCCAGCTGGTTGCTAGCTCGGTGTCTGAAAGGGTTGGCATCTCAGTAGTCAAGTTAAAGACCAGCATCTTCTCTTTAGGAGGAAATAGCAGTTCAGGCATGCAACTGATGGAGAAGACTCAAAGGCAGGGTGTGATGTGAAAGCAGTACTCAGAGTGATGTCCAACAAGCCAGGGGAAAGCCCTTGACCCAGGCCTTTTGGGAAGACTTCAGTGGCAAACAAACAGTATTTGTGGTCTTCCTCTTCCTCCCTTCCAGCCAGCCCCAAATAGGAATGCTGTGCCCCTTTCCACGTCCTTCTTGCACCCATTCCTGGACAGAATGCACTGCTAGTCCCAGAGCTCAGCAGCAGGAAGGGGCTGTGTGGGACACAGGGGTGCTGAGGGTACCCACAGTCTTTTTGTGGTTGTTTTTTCCTGCGGCTCCCCTGCCACCACAACCTGGCCATGCAAACCCAATGCAATTTACACTTTATTGTGTGTTTGCTTTGCAGAATTATGTACTTATCTTGCAGAGAAATGGGGTGTATTTCTGAGCAGTCACAGTGCCTTCTGACTTATGTTCAAGGCAAACACAAGACAAACGAGGTGCCTCCAGACAGCTGAATACCAGCCAAGCGGGGTTCACTGCCATGTGGTCCAGTGATAAATAACCACCACTGGTCGGTATAGACTGAATAAATGCATAAAACCTGGGAAAAATAAATAAATCACTAAAGGGACACCTGAGGAGGCAAAACTGCACAGCATCGTGGCTCATAAACTGGACCATGAGGTTCAGAAGAACGTGAAGGACAAGCCTGCCTTAAGTAATAGTCTCTGTGATGTTTGCAATGCATCAGATCCTGGTTGATGTATCGTCTGATATGGGGTGTGCTTTGTATTCCATTCATTATGTCAGCAACTGGAAGCTCAAAATAACATTTGTATCATGATGGATGCTGTTTCTGGAAGGCGAGGCCCCTGCCAGGGCTGCCCGTGCTCCTCCCTGGGGGTTCCGCAGAGCTACGTGGGCAATGTAACAACCACCTTCACCTTCAGCATCTCCTAGCTTGGAGCAGAACAAAACAAGGCTTCAGCAAATGTCGAGAGAACCTCTGAAACTGGCCATATTGACAGTATTTAATCTGTTTTATTCTTGCTTGCTATCAAAACCAGCTCAAAGCACACAGTTAGCCAGGGTAATGTGTGTGTGGAAGGCTTCGCACGCTACCAACCGCTCAGGGCAGAACTGATGTAACAGAGCTTTCTCTTGACCATGTTGTTATGTAAAGTTAAAGGAAGGAGACAGAAACATTTCTGTCTTACAGTGGATTTTTGTCAAACTAACTTTTGCATAAGCATCTTCCTGAAACTGCTTTTAAAACCACTGACTGAGATTCCAAACCAGCCACATTTTCCCTCAGAGGACAGCAATGACGTCACTTGTCTCATGTGGTGCAGCAGCAGGGCTGTAGCTACCGTGCTCCGAGGGTACAAGCACAGGAAGATTACAGCAGAGACAGGATCTTTTATCTCACCACCTGAAGAAAACAAGAAGTGTTTCAGGAACAAAAGCTCTTCAGAGCTGAAATTTCACCAGCTGTAGCAGTAGTTCTATCAAAAAAAAATCCAACTTCTACCTACAGATTGTGCCTTATACCTTTGCGTTATCAGGGCTACACGTTGGTTATTTCTGTGACATGGAAAGGTGGTCACTTCCCAAAGCAGGTCTCTTCAGGCAGCAGAAGGCTGACAGGTCCAGGAAGAGCTTCACACACATTCTTGAGACAAAGATGGTGCAGCATGGGTCCCACTCAGGCGAGGCCTGTGCCCACAGAGCTGCTCTGGCTGAACCCTCCCTGCTGGAGTACCTTGGGCACAGGGTGGCACAGCATAGGTTTCATGCAGCAAGGCTTGTGTCACAGAGCTCCATCTGAATGCCATGTCCTGTGACCCTTCCTGTCCAGAGCACCCTGGGCACAGGCTCCTGTTGTGCCCACAGGGTGAGATTTCAGGGGCACTGCCAAAGGATGATTGTCCCAAGGTGGGCATCCCATCTCCCCAGCGCCTGCAGGCTCAGGTGGGGCATGCTGGAAGCTGGCACACAGCCCTGATCAGAGCTGCTGGCATCCCTAGAGCCTTCTGATCAGCTGCTGCCTTTAATGTTCAGAGACAAACCACACAGAGAGACACAATCTCCTGGCTGAATTTCTTTGCATGCAAGAGGAATCTATAGAATTCCTTCAGCTGGAGTTAACAGCTTTATCTTAAACACAGATTTTTTTAAGTGATAAATTTAATTCACCACATTTCACTGTCAGCAGGGAACTCCCTGCTCCTGTGAGCAAATGGAAAACTGAGGAGGTGAAAAATAAAGGCAGGAGCTGATGTCATAACATTAAGTAAAGGGTTTACAGTGATTCGGGGAAAATAAATATATTTTAGGGGCTGGATGAGATGACCTTTAAAGGCTTCTTCCAGACCCATTCTTTGAGTCTATTTATGATGTGAGGAACATTAAAATTTGCAGGCTATTTTTGGATCCCATTGCTGAATTAAGTTGCTCTAGGTAGCCTGCAAGGGCTGGGCTGTCATTTACTGCCAGCCCCACATTTTCAGCCAAGCCCTGTGGCTCAAGTTTTCTGCCAAAGTTTTATCATCTCAGTGAAAAGTCATTTGATCTCTAAGGTCTTTTCCAGCCCAAGCCATTCCATGATTCTATGATTCATTGGTGTCAGGGAGGACATTTTACACATTATAGGGTTTGCAGTTCTCCACATTACTTAAAATAAAGATGAGGCAGGCTCAGCATGAAAATTCATTAAACTGTTGGAAAAGAATGGGAAAAGGTAACCTTTTCCTCCTATTCAAGCCAAAATGAACCACTAGTTTGAAATCCTGATCTTTTTCTACCAGATAATTATCACAGAATCAATAAGGTTGGAAAAGACCTCAAGGATCATCAAAGTTCAACCTGTCACCCAAGACCTCATGACTACTAAACCATGTCACCAAGTGCCACGTCCAATCCCCTCTTGAACACCTCCAGGGCTGGTGACTCCACCACCTCCCTGGGCAGCCCGTTCCAATGGCTAACAACTCTCTCCATGAAGAACTTTGTCCTCACCTCGAGCCTAAACTTCCCCTGGTGCAGCTTGAGACTGTGTCCTCTTGTTCTGGTGCTGGTTGCCTGGGAGAAGAGACCAATGCCCTCCTGGTTCCCCCTCATTCATCCTAATTCTTATCCTAATTCTTCGAAAAGCCTGTGAGAACGTTTGGTTGTTCCCTTGTTCAGGGAATTTGGGGCATTGTCCTCATACAGAAACCTGTATGAGTTTTACATGCAATCACTTGCCAAGGATGGTCTGCTGGTGATGCAAGGACTGGAGACAGCTCATCTACAGGCCTGGCATCCATACCTCCCATCTGCAAAAGGAGTTCCATTAGTGGAAACTCTGGCTTACTTCTCATGTTCTTTACGATTTAGGTTCCTTGACAGAATCGTGCCAAGCCCAAGGAGTGAGTTTTAGTCTACTCCTGGGCATCACACAACTGTAAGACCCCAGGGCTTTACTGTTCCTGTTAGTTCCCAGCACAAAACCCACCCTGCTCCCCAGAAGAGCCTTTTTGTGACTGGCTCAGGGCTGAGGCAGTTTCTTGGAAACTCCTCCTGTAACCTCTGGAAATCATGAGATTATTTCCCTCAGATTATTCCCCTCAGTAAGCACTCCCAGAAAAGAGCTGCAGGTCTTGAAGTGGAGCAAGGGCTGCCTGACTGGGTGCTCTCTTTCCAGTGCTGGTGCTAGCAATTTGCAGGCAATCAATCAGTCAATTGTATTTGGGTGCTGGATGTGGATAAGGGTCCCTGAGTCACCGCCTTGCCCAGCCACACAGCCCTGGTGGAGCCCTGAGCAGGGGGACCAGACCAGCTCAGGCCAGTGTCCCAGAGCAGCACCTCTGTAGGAGATACAGTTTGGAGGGGCTCCAAGCCAAAGACAACATTTTCCTCCTCATTCAGGCAGAGCTGATAAACAAAAGTGACATGGATCCCTTTCCTCTCATCAGGACTGTTTCTTCTGCTACATTATTTATGACTTGTCAGATCTAATAATAATTGCAGGCTGGTTCAGTGGATTAAGTGTCATGAGCAATGCACATTTACTGTTTCCTCAGTGCTCCCCTCTTGCTTCACTGGAAAGAGCAATTTGTTGATTGCATTTAAAATGGAAAGGCTGCTCAGAAGAGGCACACTGATGTCTCTTTGCTCCAGCACTTCTCATTGTTAGTGCACGATGGAAGCCCACAGTCCCCTAAAGCCCATTTGTACACCACTAACCCTTGGGTGGGACATCCAAAATGACAGTGAACTCTAGGAAGTATTCTATGGAGAGGGTAGGTCCACCAGAGAGAGGAAGGGGCAGGTTGCGGGCCTTCAGGATGTGTTTGAAGGGCTTGCCTTGTAAGCTTGCCCAAGATGCCACAGTGTCAGCACATCTTCACCCCAGAGCTCATGGTATTTTCCAGAGCCAGTCAGGAAACAGTGAGTCCTGAGGGGTGGGAGCACAGGGACATGAGCCTAGCATGGGAGCAGCTCCAGGCATGTCACAGCTGAACAGGTCTCTGCACTAGCCCCTCTGCTAGGCTGAAGTTCTGCTCTTTGGCAGTTGTCACAACAAATAAATAAAGTGTCAGTGCCCTCTGAGGGTCAGTGAGGAGTGTGAGCTCCACTGCTTTGAGGAGAGAGCTGATGAATCCTGATTGCAGGCATTAGAGAGATGTGCCTGCAGCCATTTACTCCAAGTGCACATTTAAGTCCACAAGAAGCAAATACGCTTTTGTGGACGACATCAGGCAGCAGCAGCAGCTGGTCCTGCCGTGGTTCCCTGTGCCTGGTGGGAGCTGCTGAGGCTGTCTTATCCCTTGGGATAGTTCAGTGGTCTGTCTTGCTGTCACTGCCACAGCTGCCCTACATTGCTCACTTCAAGGTCTGGAAATGCCATTGAAACCATACTGTGACCAGAAGATGTCTTTACAAGGCACCACCAGCTCTGCCACAGGGGATGGAGCTGAGCCAAGATGAGCCAGACAATTCAGGCACAAGACAGCCAGACAATTCAGAACGGGCTGTCAGCAGAAAACAGGGCTTGAAGCAGCCCATGAGGAGCGGTAGGTCCTGCTGGTCACACTATTCCCAATCCAGGCCAGGATGCCATTGGTCTTCTTGGCCATCTGGGCACATCCTGGCTCATCTTCAGCTGCTGCTGATCAACACCACCCGGTGCTTTTCCACCAGGCAGTTTCTAGACACTCTGCCCCAAGCAGGGAGCATTCATAGGGTTGTTGTAACCCAAGTGCAGGACCCAGCACTTTGCCTGTTCGATCTCATACAACTGACCTCAGCCCATCTACCCAGTCTGTCCAGGTTCCTCTGAAGACCCTTCCTACCCTCCAGCAGATCAACATTCCCTCCCATCTTCGCGTCATCTACAAACTTACTGAGGATACCTCAGTCCTCTCACCCAGATCATCGATAAGGATATCAAACAGAACTGGCTGCCCTGTAGGGCTGAGACAGGTCATATTCAACCACAATTGCTGTGGTTTTGTCTAGCAGATTCCTCTTTCCAGTCATTTGTGCCTCTGTATTCAGCTACTCCGTCAGGCAGGACAAGTTGGACACGCAGCTCGCGTAGCCAGTTTGCAGCTTTTGCCCCCAGAGCTGCGGCCAGTCTCACCCGCAGTGCTGTGGGTGAGCAGTGCCTCCTCATCTGAAGCAGCAGTGACACGTCCCTACAGTGTCTTGTCGGCACTCCAAAGGTTGTTTGCTTCTCTGAAGTCACAAGGTCACCCGCACAGAGTGCAACTGGGTTATTGCTCGTTATGCAAATTCGTTATTTACAGAAGCCATCAGGCTGCACCCGATGTGAGGAACGGAGAAATAGCAGCCCTGCTTCTGACATCAGGAGAAAATATGTGACAGGAGATGAATCAGGGCCTGGCCAAACGAGTACAAAGCAGTCTGCAGCATGGGGAAGATGGGACAGAGAGCCCTGGGTAGGAGCCAAAGCTGGAAGCAGCGGGGAGGTGGGAGTCTGGGCTTGGCAGGGATGCCTGCAGTAGGCACAACTCCCTCTGGAAACCCCTCCTCGGGAAGGCTCTACAGTCTCTAGCCCCCATCTGCTGACAGAGCAGCTTGGCCAGGTCTGCTGGGAAGGGTGGTGCTGGGTGCCAGCAGGGCCAGGGCCATGGGTGCTGGCACCAGCCACTGCCCAGAGCATCCATTGCTCTTCCACCTGTCTCTAACGCAGACCTGGCATCTGTATCCTGCTGAGGGGTGACAGGAGTATCTGCCAGATCTTTCCTACACCCCTCTGGAGATGCACATTTCAGTACCCACATCTCCACAGAAGAAATGTATAAACCATTAAATTAAATTAATTTGAGGAAGCCTGTAGCTTCATGCTCTAGAAACTTAACCATGGCTTCCACTCCTTAAAGCAAACATGTTTACTGTTCTGGCTGTGCTTCCTATTTGGTTTTTTGGCTTCTTATCTTCCTTCTGTGGGGGAACCAGAGTAAAACTTATTAATTCACAGAATCATCAGCTGGAGCCTTGCACACAGGCTGGCAGACACATGGCTGTTTCTACTTGGCTGTGGCTGCCATCAGACAAGGCTGTGGGTGCCAGCCCCAGGGTAGCCCCAGGGACACACAACCTGATGCACAACCCACGTTAAGTCAGGACACCACATGGATATGTTTGGAGCAATTTATGCCAGCGCAGATAACTCAGGCTTTCACTTTATAAAGACACTGCACCATTTTGAGTGTTGCTTGTCTCATGAGCTCTTTGATCAGCCACAGGAATGAAATTACTGATTCGTTGGCCTGTCACTGCTGTAAGGCCCAAGGCTTCAGCTGGTGATGAACTCAGTGAAGACAGCACCACTACTCAACATGATGCTTTAATGCACCTTTCTTGAAATGAAGAGCAACCTTCAATCTCACAGCCCTCCTGTTTCCTCCTCCCTTCAGAAGCTGGTTGCCATGCAAATGCTGTCACAGCTGCTGCAGGCACATTGAGGCAGCCAAGGCTACTGTTTGCCTCATCCTGGGCCACAAACCAGGCAATTATCTGTGGCCCCTGCCAGGCTGGTGCCAGCCATTCCTTGGGCAATGCATGAGGCACAGATCAGTGAGGTGCACAGGCTGCTCCTGCTGCTGCTGCAGGTACACTGCCAGGCAGAGTCCATCGCCCTGCATCCACCCAAGGAAGGAGCAAAGCCGCTGCTTATGAACCATAGTGAAGGAGATGGAATGGTTGATAATTGCTTGTTATTAAATCCATAATTAACTCCAGCATATTTTTGTCATGCTGGGTGCTATTGGTATGGCTGGAAGCAATCCTGTTACCTGTGCTAGCAGTGCCCACGTGATAATTCACTATAGGAGACTGCAGCATTTTATCTGCAAGGGAAATAAACCCCTCCTGTTTGGATAAATGTCAGTGTTATCTTTGAAAACCTTGCAAAAAAAAAACCACAGGAAAGAAAAACAACCAAAACCAAAACTCCTTCCCCGAAGATGCTCAGCACCCATTACAGAACCATTTTGCATTTTATCTCCTTTCACTCTTCCCATGTGCCTGGGAAGCATTGATGTCAACATCCATAACAACAGTGTTTGCTCAAAATCTTATTATAAGCTCTTCTTTTTGGACTCACTGGAGAAAAACAGGAGTTTTCTCTGTGTGCACTCTGCTGAAGAGCTAGGTCATCTTTCACTCCTTCACAGGCTTCCTCTTCACCCACAAAGCTGCTACAAGGCAGCACCCCAGGCAGAGATGTCCCTATACACCTTCAGAGGGGAACCTTTGCTCCCATCTAAACCACTAAGTCCTTCTCCCCACACCCATGTGTCAGACAGTGATTGCCCTCATGGAGAGGAGCACTGTGAGCAGGTCTGGGACATGTGGTAGGCAGGAGCCCTGTGGGACCATGGCCCAGGATGGGGCTGGGTGCCTGTGGCTGCTGGGATGGAGCAGCTCGCTCCGAGCTCACGTTGGCACCGAAGGGCCTGGGGAGTGCACTCAGCAAGAACTTCCTTGTGTAAGTTGTAACTGAAGCAGTACCCTGAGGACATGGAGCAGCTTGTCATGGATCATCAGTCTCTGTTCCAGCACAACAGGATGGGTCATGTCCCAGGAAACTGTGAGTCTCAGAGGCAGGGCAGAAGAAGTTTATCCAATTTTTTGTTTCAAAAAGTGTGATCTTTGTTAAAAACAACAGCACAGAAACCAAGAGGGAGAGTTCATGGGGGAAGCTCATCTGACATTTGGGTATGAGGGTGGCCAGAGCCCTTTCTACAATGAATGGATACAAAGATCCAGGGGGTATTTGAAAAGCTGTAGGTGAGCCTTTTGAAGGATAAATTCAAATTGGGATCACAGGAAGCCATGGCTTCATGATGTTCAGGCAAACCATCCCACCAGCATTTTGCAAACACCACAGTGACTGGCAGGAGACTCCAGCATGGTTCCTGCCCTGGAATGAAAGCCTGTTTCTGTCCTGGACAGATCAGGTTGATAGACCTTCTTCATAACACAGTGAGTAGCTTGTGCAGCATGCCCCAGAGCAGAAACAACAGCTTGGGCTTTCTCTCACGTGTCTCCTAGAAAAGGTCCTACCTGACCACAGGGGATTCACTGCATCAGCTGGAGCAGCTGACCTTGGTTGTGTGACCCAAAGTCAATCCCTAGCAACCTCATGCCTTGTTGCCAATCCAAGTAATTTTGCTTTAGCTTCCAGTCAGGCTCTTCTTTTGTTTTATCAGCTAGATTAAAAACTTTCTTCATAGAAGACAGGGACTGAAGTCATCATTTTATTGCATTTCAGGCAGTTTGTTCTTGCCAGATAAAGATGTTTCCCCACCCCTCAGATTGCTTTGGTGATTCATTTGGAACAGTGTCCTTTAAACCACAGGCAGCAGAACACTTTGCAGTGGTCACTGCTAGTCTTATAAGAGGAAAATTGAGGAAAATTGCCTCCTGTTTCCTCCTGCTGCTCCCTGGCACAGCCACAGTCCATGGCCCTTGAACTGGCTACAAATCAGCACCAGCTCAGCCCCAGGGAGGAGCCACAGGCTCAGGGCTGGATGGGATCAGGTGAGGCCCTGATTGCTCGCAGTAGCTGTGGTATGGGAGGCACAGATGATAGATCTTACAGAAATATCCAAGGAGCTTACAGAAATACTGAGTACACAGAATTTTCTCCTCCCTGTATGGTTTCATGAACACTTGCTTGTTAGCACAGAGCAGAGCTCCTGGGAAGCACCCTGCTCCGACCACCCCAGTAGCAGCTTGTTCTGTGCTCCTGGAGCGTTCCTCACCTGTTTCTGGGACAGGCTGGCTCTTCAGCTGCAGATCTTCTCCTGGTCTTGGTGGCAATGATCTCTACAGGCAGAGGATGGCAGCTGCTGGAGCCATGCCCAGGCCTTGCTAAGGGTCTGCAGCCCCAGACTCAGGGAGTCAGTCCAGGTGGGCTAGTGAAAACGTGGAAAATTACTTGGGAAGCGAGCACCTCCCCATAGCTGTGGCTAAGGGCTGAAACTGTGCTATGTCATGGCCTCAAAACCTCTGTGGTCTGGAAGGACTGGCATTGAAATTTAGCATGACAAGGAAATCTACTTTCCACATTCACAGTTTTCAGCTGTAATTATAACTTCAGGCTTGCCTGATAAATCACTCTCTCACTGGAGCAGAACGCAGCACCCCCGGTCACTCTGGTGTACTCTAACTGCAGGCCAGTTATGTGTTATTTTAAAAATGCAGGTTTGTCTGTGAGCTTTAAAACTCGAGTGGCAGCACTGGGTTTTATTTAGCAGCACTGCAGGCAGAGCAGAATGGAGGTAGGAGTTGCTTTTTCCTCCATCAGTAAGCACACAGACTAGGAGTAAAGCCCCCTTCCAACCCAACTCCATTTTCCTTCAGGGATCCAAAAATACCAAACCACAAATGCAGTTGGTATAACTGAGATCTGAAAGCCAGAGCAGGGTTACTCTTTGCCCAGTTACTCTCTGTATTTCTCAGTGACTGGTGATAACACCTGGCAAGGCTGGACAGAGGGGAATTTCTTATAAGCTTTCTTGAGAAGGTAGGAGTGGAGGCACATGAACTCTTATGTGCTTCCTCTAACTTTGAAGCTGTCTGGAAAGGCTTAGGGGGTTAATTGAACTGTTGGAAATCAGAAGTCGTGACATTTTGCTTTTGCCTCCTTCTTGGCATTACTGACCTGGTCCTAGCAGTCCCCAGAAGAGAGTCAGTGAATCCACAACCCTCACCAGGTGATCAGAACCTGCACAGCCTTCCTTTCCCACCAACAGCACTGGAAGGCACAGCACCCAAGCCACTCTCTGGTATGGGCTAACAGAGCCTAATCAACAGCAGGCTCTGTTAATTACAGAGCTAAAGCAACAGACAGTACCTTTTTTTGCCTTAACTCTTGTAATGATCTGCCTGATGTGGGACACACATGGTTGTGTATGTTCGGTTGAAGCAATGCAGTATCAACTGTCATGAAAACTGATTTCAGACATGAAGTATAAAAGATCTCCAGGATGCACAAATACCACAGTCCAGCACACACCTGGTTCACAAACCCCAGTTAAACAAAGCAGATTTTCCCTGAACATGATTCCCACCCAAGAAAAAGAGCAGCCACAGGGCAGAGTCCCTCAAAGCCATCAGCACTGGGTTTAAGCCCTGGCACAGGTCTGGCTGCTGTGTCACCACATTGCCAGGAGTCATAGCTGCAGCAGGGGCAACATTCTTGGCATGGAATCCCCACCGCCGTGTGGCAGACAGCATGAGGGTGTGAAATGGCTTTTGTCTCAGGAAATGTACCTACTCCTCATACAAAGCCATCCAGCAGCCACCTGGACAGGGCAGGTTTCCTTTTTCTGTAGTAAAATCCTCTTATAACTAACAGACCAGAGTATGTTATCCACATGGAAGAGTCTAAAAATAGCTCAGGGATAATGCTGCTGCTTTCTGCAGACTTACAGAGGACTTTTCAAATCTCTAATTCACTAATACAATCAAACACAATCATAAGCAAAATTATTCACTCTGACTTGATTAGTAGACAGAGTATGCTAATGAGATCTCCTGCAGCATCCTCCTCTGTGCCTGAATATGACACTGCAGCTCTCCAAGCTCAGACTCATCAGCTGCAGGAAAACAAACCCTCTCCCCTGCCTCTTCCCACTCAGAGTTTGCTGGTTTCTGGAGGATTTCAGGTTTCTGCTTCAGGGTCTTTACCCACAGCTGTTTCCACCATGTCCCACTGTGCAAGCTGCCCTCCCTATGAAGAAGTTCCCTCAACTTGCTGGGGCTCACCAGCTTCTAAGTCCCAGTTTAGGGGACCACTGCTGGGCAGGGATGAGGAGACCAGCGCAGTGTTGCTGCAGCGTGAAAGGGCCACATGCTTGGAGCCTACCCAGTGACAGGGCCCTGCAGCCAACAGGAAAATGTCCAAGATTTTCTCCCCTACACCAAAGGGCAGGAGAAAGCATGAGGTTGTGCCCAGGGTGAGCAATGGCAGGGTGACCCAGGTCTGGGCAGGCCATTGCAGCTGGGCACTTGGATAGCTCAGCAGACCACTTCCACTCATGCTCCTGGCTAGAGCTCCAGGCTGTCATGAACCCTGTGGGCTTGCAGGGATGTTTGTGGCCAGAGGGCAAGGAGCTACAGGCTGCAGGAGCAGGGCTTGAAGGTGCCCAAGAAAGAAGCAATGTCCTGGGGCAAACCAGTGTCCCCCTCCATGGCAGGGATGGGCAGAAACCCCATAGCCCCTCTGCCACAGAGCCTGGGCTGCACAGGGATTCCACCCTCCAGCCCAAAGGTGAGCCTTGTCCAGAGCCTGCAGCCTCAGCACCTGGCTGAGCAGGAGTCTCCACACCTCCAGCACACCCGCTCCTCATCAGAGCTGTCATGGTTTGGCCCCAGAGAGCAGCTAAGCACCAGGCAGCTGCTTGCTCACTCCCCACCTCCCAGTGGGATGGGGAAGAGAATCCAAATAAAAGAAGTAAAACTCACGGGTTGAGATGAGAATGGTATCATAACTAAACTGAAATAAAATATAATAACAATAATAATAAAATATAATAATGGTAATAAAAATGAACATAACAAAAAGAGAGAAAGAAATAAACCCCAGGAAACACAACAGCAAGCTGAAAACTCCTTGACTCTGTGTAAGCACTGCTCAGCAACAGCTGGAACATCCATGTCTCATCAACACTATTCTCATCCTAAATCCCAAACACAGCCCTGAACCATCTACCAGGAAGAAAATTAACCCTATCCCAGCCAAAGCCAGGAGAGGAGCCCATGGTTTCCAGGCAGCATCCAGCTAGGCTCTGCCAGGATGTACACAAGCCCCCTCATCAGCAGCACCAGGAGCCTCCAAGTTCTTCCAGCCCAGGAAAGGTGATGGCCTCTGTCAGCCTCTGGGCTCACTCCCAGCATAGCCAGAGATATCCTGCTGTCTGCACAAATGCCTAATCTGCATTTGGAGTCGTAATAAGTCACCAGCCTCACTGATGGCTATGGGCACAATGAAAGTGGCAGCTCTTCCAAAAGGAAGGCAGTTGTTCTGCTCCCAGCATGTTATGCAGCTGTAACGAGCCCTGCGGTGTCCGTTTGTCCTCAGCAGCTCTGGCTGAGACGTGCTAGATGCCACAAGCCTCTCACCCCACCAGGAAAACGTGCTGGATTTGAGCTGTCTACCAGTTGTTTGAAAGCAGAAACGATGGCTGCAAATCAGAGAAGCAATGTGAATGCCTCACCATGTTCACAGCGCTGGCACAGGGGAGCTCCATCAAGGTTTGGAAACGGCAGGGAAACACATTCCTCTTGCAGGCCACAATGGCAAAGTGAGGCTTAATTAGCACTGCAAACCCTTCTATGCAGAGATAAACAGATAGGCCTCAGCACTGCTGAACTAAAAGTCTGCTAAGTCTTTGCAATTGGCTTCATTTGCTTTATTCTACCCTGTCTAGCAGATAAAAGGAATCAGACATACAGTCCAGCTTGTTTAGGAAGCACTCAAGGTCCCCATGCATGATGGTGCTGGTTTTCCCAAGCCAATATCCAGCATTTTACAGTGAGGCTCCAGCTGTTCATCCTTCAGCAAAGAGGTAACCCATCGTGGGTGAGGGAAGGCACCATGGCTTGGAGGTGCTCAGAGGTTCCACAGGGCGATCACTGGTTGGTGGTCACTGGTCCAGAGCCAGTGGGACACAATGTGAAGCAGCATCCCACACCAGCAGCACCCTCCACCAACAACACCCCACAACAGCCACACCCTCCACCAGTAGCACCCCACAACAACAGCACCCTCCACCAGTAGCACCCCACAACAATAATACCTTCCACCAACAACACCCCACAACAGCCACACCCTCCACCAGTAGCACCCCACAACAATAACACCTTCCACAAACAACACCCCACACCAGCTGCACCCTCCACCTGCAGCACCCACCAAAAGAGGAGCAGCAGTGAGCAAGCAGAGTCCTTGGACAGGGGACCTGGCCATCTGGGTCCTGCAAGCTGCAGCCTCTGCACCCCCAGGTTTCTTTGGACACTTCAGCCCATCTAAGGCTCAAATTCTGTCAGTAGAAGTTGCTTAGCAATGAGTCTGGCAAGAGAGCAGGAACACTTTGAGGAGTTCCCTGTGGCTTTAGTGCTGCATTATTCAGGGTGACAATAGGACAAAAATAAGAGCATGCACTGTATAATTTGCAGACAGCTTGACCCAGGATGTGCCTCACCTTGGCAGGTTCAGAGACACAGATATTCCTCAGCTTTTTTCCTTTTCTCCCCCACCCCAGTGCCCCTGTCAGAGGTTAGGAGGCCTGCTCCACCGCAGAGCGTGCTCACCTGCATTCACTGTGGAAGGGTCCACAGGCAGCTCTGCTTTTCTGCCAGCTCCTTGTCCCTGGGGTTCTCTCTCCCTCAGATGCTGGGGACATCAGGGCTCCTCCCTCAGGATGAGGACATAAGAGTGTGTAACATTGAGCATCCCAATGCCTCCTCCTGTCCCAGCCCTCATCCATATTCCTGGTGCCTCCATCTGTCCCAGCCCTCTCCCACACCACCTGACAGCATGACCATGCCCAACTCGCTGCCAAACCACCCTGCTCTTCCAGCTTCCCCTCACTGAGTGCCTGCTGCCTAAGGGTCATGCTCTGAACACAGGGATCCTTGAAAATCTTCATGTTATAAATCCAGCAGGGTTGTGCTCTGGGAGTGCTAACCACCTGGAGCCACAGCAGGTGCAAACTGTCAGCTGGAATCCAGCTGTTTTTCCAAAAGTAATGACATGGTTTGGACACAATTTAAAAGAGCAGCTGCCACACAGTCCACCAGCTGCATATCTGCTTTGCTGTGATAATGGCTTCCCCAGATCCCCTGTCCTCTCTTTTACACCTATTCTAAAGCCTCTTTTGCAAAGTCCCTGTTCTACCTCATCCACTATGAGTCACAAGTAATTACTAAGAGTCAACAATTACACTGTTACTTCAAGTTGTTGGGCAATTATAATCCAACAGTATAATTGTTTCCCTTGCTCCTTTTCAGTTTTTGGCAACTGACAGCAACGAATACGCTGTGCTGGCTGCCCAGAGACGTTGTGGAGTCTCTTTCTCTGGAGACTTCCAGAACCCACCTGCATGTGTTTTTGTGTGATCTGATACAGGCATAACTACATTAGAAGCAGGGTTGGACTTGATGATCTCCAGAGCTCCTCTCCAACCCCTACCATTCTGTGATTCTATGATTCTACCTCTGCTATGTCATGTGTGCATGTCCATGTGCATTGGACACCACCAGAAGTCACAGAATCACAGCATCACAGAATCAACCAGGTTGGAAAAGACCTCAGAGATCATCAAGTCCAACCTATCACCTAATACCTAACACCTCCTGACAACTAAACCATGGCTCCAAGTGCCACATCCAAGATTTTTTTGAACATCTCCAGGGACAGTGACTCCACCACCTCCCTGGGCAGCCTGTTCCACTGGCCAACTACTTTTTCTGTAGAGAACTTTCTCCTCACCTCTAGCCTAAACTTCACCTGGCACAGCTTGAGACTGTGTCCTCATGTTCTACCACTGGTTGCCTGGGAGAAGAGACCAACCCCTACCTGGCTATAACCTACTTTCAGGTAGTTGTAGACAGCAATGAGGTCACCCCTGAGCCTCCTCTTCTCCAGCAACCTCAGCCTCTCCTCATAGGGCTGTGCTCTAGACCTCTCACCAGCATCATTGCCCTTCTCTGGACATGTTCAAGCATCTCAGTGTCCTTCTTAAATTGAGGAGCCCAGAACTGGACACAGTACTCAAGGTGTGGCCTAACCAGTGCTGAGTACAGGGGCACAATCACCTCCCTGCTCCTGCTGGCCACACTATGCCTGATGCAGGCCAGGATGCCATTGGCCTTCTTGGCCACCTGGGCACACTGCTGGCTCATGTTCAGCTGCTGTCAACCAGTACCCCCAGGTCCCTCTCTGCCTGGCTGCTCTCCAGCCACTCTGACCCCAGCCAGTAGAGCTGCATGGGGCTGTTGTGGCCAAAGTGCAGAACCCAGCACTTGGATTTGTTGAATGCCATCCTGTTGGGTGTGAGGAGATCAAGGGGGTCTTTGAGCTAAAGACTATGCAGGCCAGAACAGCAACAAGAGCAAGTCTAAAAGTGACAGAGTATTTTGACTATACATACTGCAGCCATGAAGAGCAAAATACTTCCCACAAAGTACCTGGAGGTGGCCCAGCCCCAGGTGGCAGTGCATCCCAAAGAGGCAGGGACCATTGTTCACATTCTGCTCAGGATGGAAGGAGAATCCCTACCCAGCAGCAGCTCCCATGCTGTCAGTGCATTGCCACGCTCAAGTGGTACCAGCCTCAGCACAACATGTTTCCTGGGGAACAAATACCTCGTTTGGAGGAGTTAATGGTCCCCAGCTCATGATAAGGGCTATTAACATCAGCTGCTCATTAATATCAGGCACTGCCATGGACAGATGTTGTTCTTGGTCTAATGCAGAGAAGGTGGATAATCATCGTGGACATATGGATTCTGTCCCACGTGGTGCTGTGTGCAGAGCATTTCAGGAAGCTGATCCTTCCACTCAGCACTGCAGGAGGTGTGTGAGCAGGGTGGCAGGGCTGGCAGCTGTCTCTGCAGCCATGAGATAAGCACCCACTTGGTTCAGGCAGCAAGGGTGGGATGTCCCAGGCCCTCCATGGGGCACCCAAGGCAAGGGTGGGATGTCACAGAATCTCAGAATGGGTTGGGTTGGAAGGGACGTCCAAAGGTCATCCAGTCTAAACCCCTGTAGTGAGCAGAATCATCTTGTACTAGATCAGGTTGCTTGTTGCGCCTGACCTTGAATATCTCCAACTACCTTCCTGGGCAGCCTGTTGCAGTTTTCCACCACCCTCTTGGTAAAGAATTTATTCCTAATATCCAATCTAAATCTACTCTTCTCTAATTTAAAACCATTGCCCATTGTCCAATCACTAAAGGCCCTTGGAAACAGTCCCTCTCCAGCCCTCTGGCAGACCTCCTTCAGGTACTGGAAAGCTGCTATTTAGTCTCCTTGAAGCCTTCTCTTCTCCAGGCTGAACAACCCCAGCTCCCTCAGCCTGTCCTCATAGAAGTGTTCCAGCCCCCTGATCACTTTTGTGTCCCTCCTTTGGACCCACTCCATCAGGTCCATGTCCTTCCTGTTGTTTAGAGCTCCAGAGCTGAACACAGTACTCCACGTGATGTCCTACCAGAGCAGAGTGAAATGGCAGAATCACCTCTCTCCATCTTCTGCCATGCTTCTTTTAATTTAGCCCAGGATGCCATTGGCCTTCTGGACTGCAAGCACACACTGTTGACTCATGTCCAGCTTCTCATCCACCAGAGTTCTCAAGTCCTTTTCTGCAGGGCTGCTTTCTATCACCTCATTCCTCCGGCCTGTATTGACAATGAGGATCACTCTGATGCAGATGCAGGTGCAGGACCCTGCACTTGATTTTATTGAGTCTCATGAGGTTCATCTAGGCCCACCCATCCAGCTTGTCTGGGTTTTTTGGGATGACATCCCATCCCTCTAGCATATTGAAGCATGTCCTGGGCCTTCCTGTAGGGACCTAAGGCAAAGGTAGGATGCCCTCCCCAGAGTGGTCTCTACCCAATGCCCTCCCTGACAGCAAAGCCTAGGTGAGAAGGATGAAGGGGTTCCCCCTCTTGAAGATGGGAAAGGTAAATTAAAACTAATACCTGGGAGGAGAAGGAGAAGGTGTGATGAGAACTACCAAGGATGGAAAACAACAGGTCAGCCTTTTAGAAGCAACAGGTAAAATGTGGATTTTCTTGGGCTTCATCAAACATTTTTTTTTTCCTGTGGAGTAGGCAGCAGCTGCTGTAAGTGCTAAGACAGGAAACACCAGCCCCAGAAACTGGACTTGGGATCTCCTAGATCTAGACGGTGGTGAACAGCAGGGCTGTGCAGGTCTGAGCAGCTGGTGCTGTCCCTACCTCTCAGGACCCACTGTGCTCAGGGGGCAGTGAAGGAGCTTCCTGGTTATTCGGCCCTCCTAGCCACATCTCGCAGGCAGCATGCCCTCTCACACAGGCAGCATGCCCTCTCACACACCCATCCATGCCCTGCACACACCCTGAAATACCACAGATGTGACCAAGCTGTCTCTCTCCAGGCGAAAACCAGTGGGACCTGATGATGGATACAGACCACAGAACAGCTTCACTGGGCAGGGATGGGGTAAGGCTAGGAACTGCTGGTACTCCTGAGGTCTGTCACCCAGCCCCAGTGCCCTACAGGAGGTGGGAGGAATGCTTGGCAGCACAGGAGCCCATGCCAGGTACAGACAGGGAGCGGCAGGTCCCGGGTACACACGTGCTGTCCCTCTCTCCTTCAAAGCCCTGGAACGAGGGGATTTCTGGTCGTTTCTCTTCTGTTTTGGGGTGCTGCTACCCAGGTCACCCCTGTGCAGCTACACACACTGCTTTTGCTCAGCCAGCTCAGTGATGAGATGGCTCAGAGCACCCATGTCACAGGCTCAGGCCTGGGGACTGGCTTTATACCCAGGGGCACGGTTGGCATCTTTACCAGTCTGCACTGGGTTTTGTGTGGCTTTTTTCCCTTTTCAGCAGTATTCATCCCACTCTCTCTGCCCAAAGTCTTAATATCAATTGCAGATCAGAGCCATCATTTTTCCTCGCTGTCAGTGGGGATTTTGCCTGGATGTACAGGTCAGGACTGCTCCTTCTCATCCCATTGTCTGTTGTAGCTGTCAGTCTTCACAGAACATAAAATCTCGCAGTTTTTTGAGGTACTCCATTCATGTCTCTGTTTTTCCCTCAACCTGACTGCAATCTCCTGGCACTGTGGCTTCTCTCCATTCTCTGTCTGATGTTAGATACAATGCACTGGACAATGTTTTATACATGATCCAGAATTTCCATGAGCCTTTGATCCTTTCGATCAAAGATCCTTCTGGATTTGTCAGACAGATACTTCCATTACACAGCTCAAATGTTCAATAATAATAGGCTGGATCTTCTCAGATATCAAAACTTACTCCCACTGGAAATCAATCATCAGACAGACAAGAGACAAGCAGGATAGGCGAGAACTGCCTGCCAAATTTCTTGCACTGTAAAAGCTCTTGAAAGCTGGCAAAATATAAATGACTTGTCAAAGACAGCTTAAAGAGAGCAACTGGGAAAGTAATTATGGCCACACAGAAACAAGGCATTTGTACAGGTATGCTGCAGCAGAGCAGGTGTAGAGAAAGGTGGGTCAGAAGTGCAGGGTATGTGTCCAGAGCCAGGAGGCTCTAAGTCACCCCTGAGCAGATCAGATATGGTGGCCACCAAAGCAAATGAAGGTGCCTCATATCTGACTTTCTTTGTAATATGGAGTTTGGGGTTGGGTTTTTTTGCTGGAAGAGAAAACAAACATTGGCAAACACAATCATTTATGACAACAAACAGAACATCTAAGACATGGCAAATATGATACTTTGGAACGAGGTCCTGTGGTTCTATGAGGCATGGCTGGTTTGGGTGTGCATTCACCAGAGCAGTGCCACCACCCCACAGAGGCTGCAGTCTGGTCCACGCCAGCCCTCTCACCAGCCCTTTGGGACACAGCAGCACAAGATGATGCATGTGGTCCCTATGCCTGGGTGGCCCTGTCCTGTCCACTCAGACCATGACCCAACACTTCTCCTGCCTTCTCAGCCTGGATGGAGCCCACAGGGCTGCTGCAGACACATAGGACTGTACCTGATCAAGCAGAAGCCCCCTCTTTGGCAGCCCCCACCTCACAGCCATCTCTTCCCAAGCACTTCCTCTCTCAACCCATCACCTGGGCCAGCGTTTTCTGCTCTGAGTCAAAGCTCTCCTTGGTTCCTTCTCTGTGCCAATGTCATGTCCACTGAACTAATGCTCAGAGTGTGTCTATCGTTAAACATCTCCTTATTTATGCATGAATAATTGAAATCTTGCATTATTAATATTTTAATTAACCTTTACATGAGGTTTGGCTTTTTTAATTCCTGCTTTCATCTCCCCATCCTGAGCCATCTTTGTAAGGTGTTTAACCACCGACTTTCTCTCCTGTCACTTGTATGGAGCCTTTAACCCTGTAGCATGTGCAAGTCACTGCTAAAAGCCATGGAGTTGACTCCTCAGAACAATATTTCACTATTTGGGATTTTTGCCACTGCCAAATTTTCTCCTGGAAAGGTTACATGCATTTTGTCCTGTACTGCTGTAGCTTCTACCATCTCTTCTGATAGTCTCCTCTTGCATAAGGAAGCCAGGTCAGCTTCTCTGATTCTTAACTGACAACACAGAAATAACCACATGCTTCCCACTGGGTGATGCTGATGACTGCACAGGCTGAATTATTTAGTATTTTGTTTAATGTCTCTGTTACAAACGGACTAATGAATCTGCCACAAAGTTTTCCTGTTCATAAGCAGTGTTTTTCTTCCAGCACAGGCACCCCCAACTACTGGAAGGTAAAGCTGAAGGACTTTGTCAATACAGATAGAAAATTCTGCAGCATTAGAAAGGTATAAGGCAGCTTCAACAATGCCTGAGCACATCTGTGCAGTAATCCCATGTTCATCATTAAACCTCTGGCTTGGTGCTTAAAATGTCACCTAATTAAACTACCTTTGGAGAAAAGGTCTGTGTGTTTCTGGCAGGAGTCCTGCCATCCCTCACCGCAGTAAGACTTTGGCTCAGGTGGGAACAAGGCAGGAGTATTGCAAAGATGGAAAGGTATAAACACCAGTTTCAGAGTAAACCAAACCTTTCTGCCCAATGATCTCATTATGTTATTCCTGTGCAGCCTGGAAGGTCCAGCAGGCCGCCACAAGCTCTGGTGTGTTCAGTTGAAGCACTGAGCCTTTGCTGGCACCTGCAAAGGTAAGAGGACAAACAAACTCACATGCTCTTCCTCAGAGCTTTTCCATGCCTGCTCTTCCTCAGAGCTCTTCCACACCTAGTCCTTTGTGGGCTGTAGTGCAACTAGCAGGAATTGGATTTGTCTTCTCATTTTGTACCAAAATCTTGTCTGAGACCACAAAACTCAGTGGTGTTGGGAATGACCTGAGAAGACAAACACCAAAGAAGACAATTGCAGTTTGGGGGAGATTCTGTCCCTGCTCAGCTCATCTCCTGCTGCAATTGCTCAGGCTGGGGACAAAGCCTTAAACAGCGACAAGCTGCTGTGGGCCCATGACCTTTTTTTTTCCTGTCAGGAGGTCAAAAACTTAATTTCATCTTTTTTTTTCTCTGTATGCCCATTTGCTGCCTGGAAGGGGACAAGTGTTTTGGCACCTGGCAGGGACCCTAGCACACACCTAGGACATGACTGCCCCATGGAGGCCAGTTGGGACAGTTCCAGGTACTCCCTGTGACCCTATTTTGTTTTCTGTGAAGGACCTGGCCTCAGCTGTGCTTGGCTTTGATTTATGTTCAGCACCTCAAAGGCTGTATATGGTACCAAACAAATATTAGAGGGCTGTGACCTGTACCAAAGTGATTTTTTTGTGTACAAATGGTTTTATTGCTAAGTGACAGTGATATGCTTGCTCCTGGACTCACAGCCAGAAGAATCCTGCTTAACTGGGGAAAAATAATAGGACAGGAATTAAATAACAGGCATGGGGAAGATGTTCCATAAACCGATCACATACACCAAGTAATTCAGCCTCGAAATTTGTCATTGTCACTTTTCCAGCATAAATTTAGAAAGAATGGTGCTTTGTTAAATCTGTGAGGTCCTTCCAGAGAAAGCAGTGGCTGGCCACTCACAATAAGGTAATTAAAACTGTTTCACACTACAAAGAGCAAATGTTGGTGGAGATTAATCGATTTCCTGTTACTGTGTACTCAGGACCAAGTGATGTACTAGAGACACTTTATTTGCATCCACTTCATCTAATTCAAGTGCAACCTTTGCTGTGCAGTTAATTTCACTTTTTCATTAGTAAGTACTATTAAAGTTAAATACCATGACTGCCCAAGCTGCAGTGCCAATTTTTCCCCGGTTTACCCTGCAGCCTCCAGGCAATAGTTCATTTTATTCCACGTTATACACTTTAAACAAAAAAAATAAAGAGCTGGTGGTAACTCTTGATGATTTATCCACATTTCTCTGTCCCTTCACCTTTGCTGGATGTGTTAACAGTGCTCACTTTTCAAGCACTGATGCTTATTGTCTGCATCTCCTGGGTGATTTCTGAGGTCAGCAGATGAGGGAGGATGGAGTGTGACCTTTGGATGCCTTTCACTCTGTAAACAGGAATAGAAATGTCCAGGAAAGGCTTTTCTTTTCTCTTGCTTTTAAGCCAGCTTGGAAAACACAAAGTAGTTCAGCCAATGGATGGGGGGGAAAGGGTTTCAGGCATTAGACAGGAACACAACTAATAAATACCATGGACCTTGCCTGAGTCTTCGTTATCTTTCCTCCTGTCAGAAGGACTTGTCCATCAGTGCAGGGCCAGATCCCTGCTATGCCTGGCTCTCTCCCTGCAATGGCTGATATCTGCATTGCTAATGGATCACAACCATGTTCCTCACCCACAAATCAAACCAAACCACAAAATAAATAACCTTGTTGGTACATGAGCAGCAGAGAGTCTCTGTTCTGTGCGGGAAACTTCCCCACTCCACCTCCACAGAACCCCTTTGCTCAGCAGCAGGTGCAAAGCTTTGATCACCAAAGCTCTCTTAAAAAGTTGTGGGTTTTTGTTTTTTTGGGTTTTTTTAAACCATTTTGACACCTCCTGGCAACATCTGGTCTAAATTTTTAATTCAATAATTACAGAAACACAAGTTCAGGTGCAGTGAAACTGCGTGCAGATTCAGATGGAATACAGCAGTGAGTTTGTTACTAAAAATAGGGGGAAAGCAAAAACAGGGAAACCTTTCCTTAGGGAGTTTAAAATTCCAACATTTGCTTAAAGACACTGTTTTGAGGCTGTGTTTCACAAGACAGAAAAGGTCCCCATTCTAAATGGATGAAAACTGAAGCTGCAGGAAAGTCTGGAGCTGCTCACTGAAAAAATGTTATCACACAGCTCTAGCCCTGACTTGGTGATGACCCTTGGGGATGGAGCTGTTTGCTCTGATTCCTGTCCGAATCCCACTCTGCCCAAGGTGATGGAGTTCTGTTCCCAGCACCCCTGTACAGTGATTTGTGTTAGTGCTGACTGGTTTCAGAGGCAGGCTCCAGCACTTGAACAATATTAAGTGCTCATTTATCTCCAGTTAGCTCCAAGAGGGGCTATGCTGGAAGACTGAGAACCCTCAGAAATGTCCTTGGTGGTCTGTGAGCATCTCTGAGTAGAGAGGGCTCCTCACAAACCTGGGCTCTTCCAGTGACCATGTGCTGGACTGGTGACTCTCAGAAAGGTTAGTTCCACCAGGTAGGCAACAGACCTTTCAGTCTCCTTTCTGCACAGCTCAGCTCCTGTGCCACCTGCCCTTCCCCATTTATTTACTTGGATCACGTTGTTCCTCCATCTTGCTGTCATGCTCAGGCAATGAATGTTTTGCCATTTGTAAAGTGGTTGGTACCAAAGTAGAATCCTGTATGAGGGGATGGCTTAGCCTGCTCCAAACCGCTTGTGCCTTCAGCAAAATTTCAACTGCATTTGGAGGAGTTGCACCTGCAGTGTCTCCCTACCCCCTTTGCAGTCAGACCACAAATGTGCTGCTCATAGCTTGCATCATTTTGTCTGAGTTTCCTTTCTGTGCTGGCACTTTGCACTCTTGGTCTATCCTCCTGGTGGAAGATGGTCTTGGGAACGGTTCTGCTCATGTCAGGAGAAAGAGAAATTCTTCTCTTTGAGCTCAGGCAAGAGGACAAGAACTTGAGCAACACAAATCTATGATTCTATGATTCTATGAAATCCTGTACTCCAGCCCTGTGCTCCTCCAGGAGAAGGTTTAGACAGAGCAGGCTGAAGCCGTTCACAGGATTCCATCCTAGAGTCCCTTCCACTTTGACTTCTCATCCCAAGATTTTTGCACTGCACTGTTGGGACAAACTAGCCATTTGAAAGGTCACTAGGGACCATTCAGCCACTGGTGCTTTCAGTCCTGGATTCACCCACATGAAAGGGTGAAAGACGTCCTGAAAGAGTTACCTGAAAGAGTTCCAGGAAACGCCCTGAGTGCATTGACCTGTGTAAAAGTTTCTGTAAGCTCTGATTTCTAAAAGCCAATTTGGAGAGCAGACAGGACTGTTTGAACCACCCCTAAAAACTCTGATTTTGTTTTGGTGTTCAGTGTGCAGAATTGTAAATATTATAATTGCATCGAATTCTTCCTTTAATGAACAAACAGCTGTATAATTGCTGCAGTGCGCTCACACCTCTGTAATGGCTGTTTAACCACTTTAATTACACACTCTGGTTCCAAACATTGGGCTCTTCTCCGGGAGTGCAGTCCTGGGTGCCAAGCAGTTTGTGAGCCCTCTGCCTGGAAATCCATTGTTATTCTAATTTATCCGGAAACGTTGTGAAAGGTTGGGAGCATGCCTAAAGCTGTGATATGTCTTTCTGTCCTTTGATTACCTCATCTGTACCTCCTGAATAAAAGTCCTTCACAGAGCCCAGCAATCTCTGTGGGTCCCAAAGGCAACTGCCAGCCTTTGAGCTCTCCAGAAGAGGTCTTGGGTTCCACGTTCCCGGCTCTGCCTTGGTGAGCTGTCTGGTTTTATTACCACCAAAAGCAAGAACACCCCAGGTGTCAGGATCAGCAGTACTCATGTCTGGTACATGATGTTCTGTACAATCATTTTGTTTTATTGACAAGGAATACATTTTGTTTTGCCCATCTACACCAGCTGCTCCCTACGGGTTTGATCTGAGCTTTATTCTGGAGGCTGGTGGGGTGGAGATCCCCCAGAGCAAATCTCTGGGCTCTCCTGGGTCTCTCTCCTTGCACTTTAAAACACATCACCCCGAAGTTATGCTACTTGTTCTTCACCAAGTAACAGAGCAGATGAGTTCCTCTCTTGGTTTGCTCCTGCTGCCCTCAGTGATGATCATTACACATAATGTGACTCTGAGGATCTGCCATCTCCTCACTGCTGTCACAAGAGTATTCTCTGGATGTGCATCCTCCCATGCCAGGAGCCTTAGCTCTCCAGTGTGGTTCCTTTTAAACACTACACACTACCTTCAGAGATTACATTAGCCTCATGAATGGGTGTGACAAAAAGAAGACTTACCCAGGCCTCCTTCCTGCCACAGCCCATGATTTTCACCAGTATTGACTTTCCTGTCACAAGACACAGAGCTGAAAGGGTCTTCTCTCTCAGGCAGGTCAGTACCAGGAATGAGCTGCTGCTCCAGAGCTGCACATAGAGAAGAACAAAACCTTGGGAGCTAAAGCATCATAATAACAAAACCAAAAAAATCACATTTCAGCATGAAATGACATAAGAACTATGCCGTATGGCTTAGCAACCCATCCACAGCAGCTGGTTTAAGAGTGGAAGTTTCATTGACTCTGTCCACAAGCAGTGGCAATACAGAGCTTCAGAAGTAATCTGTGTGTCTGGCAGAAAGCTTGGTTTATCAGCTCTCTGTCCCACTGACCATGTCAGATGCACACTCAGGGCATTTCTCATTTTCTGAGCCTGGTGTAACTCACCAGTCATTAATGGGCTGCAGCTTTTACAGAAGAAGTTGTTTGCTGCCAGTTCTAGCTATAGTGGTGGTCACACAAAGGTCCTGCTGGGCTTTCTCTGGCTCCTTATGCAAAAAAAAAAGGAAGCCCTGCTCTGCTCAGGTCCTGCATAAGGCACCTGGAGGAGTTTAACAGTGACATCTCTCTTGCAAGGGTTTTTGTAGATGCAGGGAGCAGATAGGGATGATGATGGAGGGACAAGGGAACAACTGATCCTTCATCTCTTCACAGTGTATTAGCACATTGACTTGTACTGTTCAATGCATCTGGGACTCAGTGAATGATGAAATAAGCAAGTGGTGGGATTCTTTTTCTTCTTTTAGTGCAGAACTATTTTTTTTTTCTGACTTGGGAAACTAACACACAAACCTGGATTTATCCTGATTACTGCTGGCTTCATCAGACTTGCTTTAGAGAGGCACGTCTGACTGAAACCAGAAACACAACCTCCAGCAATGTCCAAACAGTGATTAATTGGTGTAAAATGGTTTTAAAACATAAAAAAATAACATTTCATCTAATCTCCTGGGTCTCAGTTCTGTGACCAGCAGAGGGAAGGCAGCTGGCCAAGTGCTGGAGCTCAGAGCCATCAGAGAACTGTTCACTGGGGATTTTACTGGGAGCATTTTCAGCATGCATGGCCAATGTTATCTGCCACCAGCTATATTTAGCCCCTGCTCAGTCTAGTTAAATAATTTTCCAGGTGAAAGCAGGATGAACTATGGCTAGAAAGACAAACAGGATCAGGGATGGGATTCTTTTAGAAGGAGGAGGATTAAAGTATTTTATTTTAGTTCAGAGACCAGACAAGTGTGAGGAGCAAAGGGGCATGGCAGAAGAACACCAAAAGCAAAGCAGGGAGTAGAGAGGGCATGTTCAGGTGTGACTGGGCAAGTGGAGGGGAGGAGGAGAGATGATGAGAAATGTCTGTGTCTGTGTCACATAGGAAAATGAGTGAGCTGCAGGAGAAGGGCAGCAGAGCAGAGGGTGGGGAAAGGCCCCTTTCACTTTCCCACTCCCTTTCCAGGGCAGGGCAGAACACGGGGCTGAGTGGAGAGTTGAGGCTGGTGAGGAGGGGTGCTGGGGCTAGAGTGTGGGACAGAGGAGCCCCTCAGTCATCACCCCTGGGGGTGTCAGGAAGACGAGAGAGGGGAGCCCCGGCTCCCCCTGCTCTCCCCAGCTCCCCCTGCTCCCCCCAGCTGCTGTGTGGGGGGAGCTTTGGGCACATGGTGTGCTGGGATGCAGCTCGTCCCGCCAAGGACAGCTTGCAGAGAGGCAGTGGGGAGGTTTGCCAAGGGAAGTGACCCTTCTCAGGAGAGATGCAGCACAGATTGTCTGCTCTCCTCTCCGTGCAAGGTACAACAATGAGGCTGCTTGCCAAGGGGAGTATCTTTTCTTGGACAGATGTTACCACCAGCTGAAGCACACTCAGCTTTGTGAATGGACATTTCACTCCCTTAGACATGTCAGCAGAAAAAGAGGAGGTGAGCTGGATCTCCCAGACCCTGAAGCCCCATGGGGCATTGCCTCACTTTGTTAGGAAGGTGATCTCACTGCTCCCACTGTTCTTTCATTGCCCTCACTGTGTTCTTTGGTCATTAATACAGAAATACTGTTTGAAAGAAAGCTTTAACCTCTTATAACAATTCATGCAAATCACCTAGCCAGAGTCTTGCAGCCAGAAAGTGAAGCCAGTTCAGATCCAGCCCAGGGGCTCCCTGACCACATTTAGATGTGCTTAAAAGCTGAGACCATCAAGCCCTCCTCACCTATGGAGACCCTCAGCTCTGTAGGAACTGCCCAGACTTGCCCATGGCCAGCCCCTGCTGCATCTCCCAGCCACAGGCTTGGCTCTCCCTTCCCCTCACAGCTGTCTCTGCAGGACCATAAGGTCCTCTGCAGGACCATAAGGTCCTCTTCAGGTCCAAAGGTCAGGTCCTCAGTAATGCCTTCCCAGGCACCTACTTCAGTTCCATTTATTGCTCTCTGGCTCAACATTAATAGGAAGTTTGGGGTCAAATATTATTCAGCTGGCTTTAGAAGTGCATTCTTTGTTTTCTTGTGAATAACCTGTCACCTTCCATACACTTTTATTACTTTCTGCAGAAGAGATCTATTGATCCCCATACCCTGCTGCTGAACGCTGGCTTTTCTCAGAGGGGTCCCTGTCATTCCCTTCAATGGGGTATGATTAATATCTGCATCATCTTCACTGCTGATTGCAGTAAGTGAGAAAATACATACTGCTGTTAAGTTTAGATACATTTCCAGGAGGTGGGGAGAAGGTTACCACCCCAATTAACTGATTTTTGCTCTGATGCAGGACCCAGGTTTGTACTTTTCCCTGTTGGGGGGCCAGTGGCAGGTCACACTCTTACTGGCAGGGGAAGCCAGTACACATTCCCCTGAAATTCCTGGGCACCAGCTTCATCTTGCCTTGTCCCTGCAGAGCTGCTGCAGGCAAAGCTGGCCAAGGTCTCCCAGGGATGGGTGAGGTAGAGTTGGGGGCCCTGGGAGCTCCCCCCTGCTCCAGGGAGCTCTGTGCATGGGAATGGGGAGCTGGGCAGGAGCAGAGGACAGCTGGCCTGTGCTCTAGCAGGGATAATGAGGAACTGGAGCCAAGTCAGAGCTTCCCATCAGCAATATCTAACTGATTCCTACTGCACTAAAGACAAATTAAACATACAGGGAAGACTGTGAGATCCTGCAACCCTACTCTGGCTTCCCATGCCTACAGGTAGAGGTGCAAGAGTGGGATGCCTCCAGAGGGTTTCCAGTGCAGGGATGGCAGCACGCATGGTGGAGAGAAAGGGCTCAGACCAAAGTGCTCAGCTGCCTGAATTGTTTTTCTCTTGTCTATTGCCCACAGCCTTGCCAAACAAGACAACAATACAATTAGCCTGCAAAGGCAGCTTCATCCCACTGCCACAAACCTCTGGTTAGTGAGGTCAGAGATGAAACCTGAGACCAATATTGCAGTGGGTCTCCCCACTACACAGTGAGAACACCAGTATGACCCCAAACACAGACTCTAACACTGTGAGGAGGCAAGAGCTGTGATTCAGCTGAGATCTGAGAGTCCCACAGTTTGCCAGATTGGACATAGTGTAACTCCAGACTCATTTGAAGAATTAATTATGCCACATTTGCAAATTGCTGCAACAACCATTTTCATCTGCAGAAAAATTATAGTGATATTTCCTCTCACTCTCAGCTCTGGCGAAAGCAAATTTTCACATCCTCTCTCTAAATAGACTTTGCCAGAAGAACATCCTCCAAAGTCATCTATGCAGCATTCCCACACTGTGCCATGGATGCCAGGAGCATCCACGTGATTTTGTACTTTGGTAGAGGACGAACTTTGGTCAGGGGCACGCATGAAGTATCAGGAAAGCCATCGGTGAACTGCTGCAAGTGATGGACACAGAAGTCACCAACTGAAGTTGACACAGGCCAAGGGCAGTGCTGGGAAACCTGTGTCTGAGGCAGCTCCTCGTCTGCTCTGCAGAGCTGGGCACAAAGTGCTGCATGAGAGCCACCAGCTGAGACAAAAAACAGTGTCTCTGCTCTTCATCTGCTTGAAGTTCAGGAAGGAGTGACCCAAGACTCCAGTCTATTGTCTCTTTGGGAGCCGATGAGAAGCTGAGGAAATCAGCAGGCACATCTTGCAGCAATCTGCTCTGAAGGATGCAGAGTTAATGCACAAAAAGCTCTCAGGAACAATGCATCCAAAGACACTTTTCTGTCATTACTTAATCTGCATTCATAGAACAGTAGAGGCTTTTGAACATTTTAGGCTGACGGAAACCTTTATATTACACCCATTTATCTCCACATTGTTCCTTGCTCTCAGATTGCTGGTTACAGGGTCAGTTTCCTTAATTATTCCTGGCATGCTTTTCTTGCTAGATAATTCCTCTGTCTTCAATAACGTCTGTACTTACAGCATCTGACGGGTTTTGAGTAGATTAGCACTATTTCTATTCTCTTCCTTTGTGCCTCTATGAAAGCAATATGCACCCGTCCTTCAATCCATTTCAGATCAGGCTCCAAAGGACCTTCAGGAGCAAGTCCCAGATATGAATATTTAAGATGATGACTTCTGAATATCCCATCACAAAAACACCCAGCAATATCAGCTGAAGATTCCTTGCTGCCGTGAGCATCCCATCACAAAAACACCCAGCAGTATCAGCTGAAGATGCCTTGCTGCTCTGAGCATCCCATCACAAAAACACCCAGCAGTATCAGCTGAAGATGCCTTGCTGCTCTGAGCATCCCATCACAAAAACACCCAGCAGTATCAGCTGAAGATGCCTTGCTGCTCTGAGCATCCCATCACAAAAACACCCAGCAGTATCAGTTGAAGATGCCTTGCTGCCATGAGCACCCTCATGTATACATGCATCAACTATATACTCAGAGAGCCAACACACACAAAGCTAATCCTATTAATTAGAGGAACATTACCTTCAGGTACTCATTACAGACCAGGTGTCACCTCCCCAGTTCTCCTGCTGTCTCCTGTCTGTATCAGGCATCATCTCATCCCCAAACATAGGCAAAAACTGCTATCAAAAGGAAGAAAAGCAAGCAGTGATTCCTCAAAGTGCTTTCTGAGCCTCCAGCAACTTATAGGAGTGACCTCTTCAGACAGAGATGAAATCATCTTTAGACTGGCTTTATTCTTAAGAATAAAATCACCAAAGCTGCACAAACATTGGGAGGAGAAGGAGGAAGAGGGAGAGTTTACTATTGTTAGGAGAAAGCAGACCAACAATAAACTATTGTCACACATTTTTTGGAAAATAGACATCATCTGCTAGGCCAAAAGTAGCTTCTGGCATTGGACAGCAGCCTATGACTAGCTGGATTCTCTGGCAGAATGCAGGCTCCACTGCTCTCTGCAGCCCCTCCACTCTTTCATTTATGCCACAGGAGAGCTCCTGCTTCTGCTTGTGCCAGGGTTAAAGTGACCCTTGTGCTGGCTTTGGGTCCTGCTGCTAGACTCACCCATGTCCTGGCTGTCAGAGTGTGGGGAGAAGAGAATTTAGTGTTTCTGGCAAAGGATTATGTCTGGTTGGCACTGCTGAGCATCTCCTGTCGTCTCGGTCATTTTTCTTGTTTGAACGTGCAGTTTTTCTCCAATGGAAAGCAGAGACTGCTTGGTGTCTGTCTGCAGATAGATTGGATCAAACTTGTTAGTGCTCTCTGGGTAAACTCTAAGCATGGAATTGTTATTTTGGTTCCCAGGCTGATGAGTCCTGGGGTTGTTTGCCAGTTCAAGAGATATTTTTACTTATTTCAGTGTGCCTGGTGAATTAGGGCCATGCTGAGAAACCTGCTTTGTTCCTGTGAATTTTTAACTCCAATTCCCACCCAACTGACTGTTCAGCAGACTCGCTGTGGCATTCGTGCATGTGGCTCCTCACACCTTTCTAAATATCAGGCTAGGTACAGCCGACAGAGACATAAGGACGGCTGTGGAGCATTGAGCATTTGCTGGTTATGCTTATTTTGTCTCTGCTTATGCTGACAGACTTATTTCATCACCTGCCTTCAGAAAGAGTCATTTAGGCTTTGTATAGAATGCAGGAGCCCTTTCCCTTGCAGCCCCCCTCCTCCAGGCCAGAACAAGACATCGTTATCAGAATTCCTGTACAGGAATGAGGACGATGACAAACGAGCCCACTGAGTGAGTGTGTTCAAGCTCTGGCTGATACAATTCACATCCAAACCAAACCCATGCCTCTGCAGCCAGGCTGCTGTGGCACAGACTGGTGCTGTGCACAGGCTGCAAAGCAGATCTGCATGCTGAACCGAGAGCTGGCCCTGGCTGGGATAAAAGGAGCCTGGGAAGATGAACCCTGCCAGCCCCAGCGGTCTGTGCTGGCACTGACATGGGTGCCCTGCTCACTGGCAGGGGCTCGTGAGTACAAGAGTGGGGACCCCATGCAGATTTCTCCTGTTTCTTCCATTTATCATTTTCTAAAAAGTCATCAGATAAAATTATTTATAGTTTTTAGCCCTTAGAGACTGTAAGATATGACAGTCTGAGTCGAGCAGACTCTGTGAGGACAGGCTGATGGTGCTCATGGTAGGCATCAGCCAGGCCCCAGCTCCACATCAGCCCCAGGAACGGGCAGGAGCACAGAACCATCAACACCTGACACCACATGGTCCTGGGCACAGCCCCACAAGGCAAAAGGGAGTCAGCCATCTCCCAGCACCTTCTCCTGCACCAGCCCTCACCCATCTTGGTAGCTGCCTGGGAGCATAGCTGGCATTGCATCTCTCCCCAACAGCACCATGCAGTCCTGTGGGCTGCTCTTCCCATGGCTGTCCCAGCTGCGGGAAGAGGATGAAACTGCAAACAGCTTTGTGCCTCATCAGTTCCTCATGCTGCTGGGCATCATCACATCCCCACAAGCTGGACCTAAACTGGCATCAGGAATGTCACCAGATCTTGGCCAGGGGCCAAGAGCCAGCCTGGCACTGACTCACATGGGGGAAGCATAAGAAACCAAAGAGCTGTTGCCCCTGATCTGCTTTTTCAGCCCCTGTGCCCTGCCATGGTGCCCTCTCACGATTCTGTCCTCCCCTTCTCTCACCCACACCTTCTTCCCAGAGTGACAGGGTTTGGAAACCTGACTGCAGTAAAAAACTGGCAGTGAGACACGCAGAAAGAGCATGAGATTAGCTCAGTGTAGGCCATGAGCACATTGATAAGTCCTCTCTGAACTCTTCAGGAAAACAAAATGAAATCATATTCTTGGATACTCTGCCAGGAGCAGGCAATGAAGGCTGGAATCCAGTGTACCAGGGAAGAAACATCCATTATATTTGAAGTGTGTCACAATAGCACTGGCAGACGACAGTTAATACCAGTTTGACACGAGGTGAATGAGAAAAGGAGAACTTGAGGTTTAACACAGCACTGAAAATACATTTCTGAGATCTTAAAGCAAATACTGGGTCAAATCCCATGGCACAGTAATTCAGAAGTAAAATGGGTCTCTGAAAGGAGCAATGGCCTCCTTTCCTCAGGAAGGAATGTGCAGAGAATCCTTTCACATTTCCCAGTGTGCTGGGGTCAAGTGGGTGCCTGCCCTCACCACATGCTCTGCAGAGCTGAGGTGGCTTACAGGAGCTCACCTTGCAGTGTGGGATGGTCCGAAAGCTGCTTTGTTCTGCCAGGAAAAGCAACCCTTCAGTGTTCCTCTAGGTGAGGATTTGTACAAAAGGCTTCTCAGGTTGCTGAGCCAAACCCTCACCATGAATGGTTTGAACTATTATTTAAAAAACTTACCAGAACTAAACCTCAGCAGTTAATTCAGAGTTTCAAGCAGAAGGAGACTCAGTTCACAGCTGAGCACAAGTTTGAACTCAGCCAAAAGAATTACTGTTTATGTTCTCAGTTTTACTTGTCTTTTAATATTATTATTATTTTAAACCAATAAAATACTTCTGAATCTTAGGGGTATTTTAGCATCAGTCTTACTGACAGGAGCACTTCCTTCAATTATATTTCAGTCACGAAAGCAGCTGTGAGCCTAGTGTAACTAGATAAAAGCCCTTCAAAATGAGAACCTTCCTCAACAGTCACACTCCTGATCAGAAGTGCATCCTGGTGGAAGCCTGCAGACCTTGCAGTTCATAACCACCTAATGACACTTAATGACATTTTTCATTGTGTTTCTGTTCCCCAGCTGAGGCGTACCACTGGGGGTTCAGTCACAGCACATGGCAGCAATGGGACAGCAGATAGGAAAGCCTCATCCTTGTTTTGCTGTGGGAAGTGCTTCTGACAGCAGGTCACAGACCATAGCCTCCACAGAGAATCAGGAGTGGTTCAGAAGCATGAAATAAGAGCTGCATCATTGGACAAGATACACATTATTTCCAGGTCAGTGACAATTAGGCATGTTAATAGACAGCTCCTGATTAGTGCCTGCAGAATTGATTTGCTCTGCTCTGAGGCAAGTTGAGGAGTAAATCACCAGAGCCAGCACGGAGCATCCTCCTGCCTTGTGGTCCCTGCCATGCTGATCCTGTCAGGCCCCATCCCCATCAATGCACCTGGTGCTTCAGTGTCCTAAGCAGCTCTGGGACTGCTTAGGCATGGAGGACATCTGGATTCAGCGAGATCCTTGGCTTCTTCTGTTCAGATCTCCCTGATTACTAATCAAGGTCTGCTAATTAAGAGATGCAAGCTTTGATAGAGAAATCATCTCATGGCTCAGACACCCTCCCGGTCTGAGTGTAGGACAGTTTTCAGTATCAGAGGGTGGTAAGAAGCAGCATTGGAAGAGCTCTTACCTCTGGGGAGCCATGGCCTAGACAGGGGGCTTCTGGTGGTGGAGGAGTCCAACCCTCTAGAAAAGCAGAGGGATTCCAACAGGCCAGCAGGTACTGGAGAGGAGTACAGCAGCTCACATGCAGCCAGAGGGATCTGGTTGCCTTCCCAGCTTCCCCATCAGAAGCTGGCTCTGTCCCCCACCCTGTCCCTTCAGCACCAGGGCAGAGCACAGCTCAATATCATCACAGCTGTGAATCTCTGTGAATCTGAGAGTCACGACACTGAGGGCAGCAACTCCTGCTTCCTCTGGTGTTTGCAGCTCCAGAAACAGAGTTCACAGGCAAAGACTATCCTCTCTGTGAGTATCAACAGGTATCACAGCAAACTCTGATCCCCCAGATTACATTTTCTGCCCTTAACCAACACCCGGTACACCACCAAAACTGGCATGAAATAGAAGTCACCAAATCTTCACTTCAAGTGAGTCAGATGCCCTAGTCCCATGAGTACTGACTATACCTGCAAGGCAATAGTTTCCTTTTTGTTAATGGAAGTTTTCATGAGCTGCTACTCTGGGTTTCTGGCTGTCACCAGTGATGCCCCAGGTGAAACTAAAGCCACCCCCTTTTCCCAAGTCCCTGTTCACATGGAACATCGCTGCTCTGTCCTGTGGCTTGTGCCTCTTCTAACATCTGGAACAAAACAGTGACAGAGGGGTCACAAAGAGCACTTACTGCTTTGTTTTGTTGTTTGGTCTGAGAATCTCCACACAACATATAGGCTACAATAAGCAGTAGATGGGCTTATTGATGCAGAGAGGACTGTGACATCCCTTCCTAACAGTGCCCTAAATAAAGCTTTCCTGAAAAAGCCACAGCATGAGCTCCTCTGCTCTGAAACCTACATGAGGGTAACCCAGGCTGTTCAGTTTCTGAGCAGCAGCTTTCTGCAGAGATTGATTTGTTCTGGAAAGCACAGGTCCATGGAATCGGTTCCTTGCCCTTCCCTGGGCTGATGTGTCATGTTGCGCCAGGCCTCGGCTGTCGCTCCACATCATATCACAACGTGGTTTTCAAAGCAAACGTACCACCAGCTACAGATGATTGATGAAGGAGAGGCTAAAAGAAAGGCACAGGGGGGGAGAGCTGTGGAGTGCTGCTTTCTGTGAAAAGCTACAGAAAATTTCATGGCAAAATATGTTGATGAGGCAAAAAGTCTTTTGTGTTTTACCTGGAGACCCAGGTACACTAATTGGAACTTCAGGAAATAATCTTGGCTGAAAGACAACATGATGTACACAGAGGCAACATTTTCTCAATACAGCCCATCCTCTAAATAACATGGTAAAAAACACTTGAAGCTGCCAGAGAGATCTCTACAGTGTATGCTGGCCATAAGCTGGGGCTATCAGAAAGCTATTAGAGCCATTTTGAATTACTTGTCCTTTATCCATTTATATCATCTGTGTATTACAGAAATAGATAGAGCTCAACTGCACGCTGGTAGCCAAGTGACAGCACATTTTCAGCATGTGTGCAAGTACTTTCAAAATACACTCCTGTTTTGGACCTTTTAGAGGCATGATGGATCCTGGGTGAGGCTGCAATGCTGCAGAAGACAGGGGGACAGAGAAGATATATCTGTCTGCTCTCTGCATTTACCATCCAGGATGCTGTGGAGTAGGTAGGACAACAGCTGAAACAAAGCAAGGATGGCCAGGAACCAGGAAATGCTGCTGACCTTACAGTGGTGAGATGCTGAAGCAGATCCCTGGAATTGCTGCAAGATTTCCATCCCAGGGGACATTCAGAGTTGGGCTAAGTCCTGAGCAAGCCAGGTCTGACCTCCAGGCCGTGTTTGAGTAGAGGACTGGAAGGGCTGTCTTCCAGAGCATATACACACATTGAGTATGTATCACACATGCATTATATAGACATATGCAATTATTATACCTTTGTATGCATACACCAACGATGTTTCTAAAACCACAGTGTTTTCATCACTATCAATAATCAGTCTGTGGCATCATACTAACAGCTTTGATACTCATGGCTATCTTCTGAGGCTGTCCCAACCCTTCTTTGTCTCCGAAGATTTTGCTGCTGAAAAATCTCATTTAGCACTGTTTGAATATTTCACCTCTCTCTTTCACAAAAATGTAAAAAAATGTACTAGGATCTGATATTCTTTCTTACGATGCTCCACACCAAACCCCTTTTCTCTGCTAGTGCTTATCTTCTGGAGCAACACACATTTGTTTCCTATGTGGGCTATCATTCAAGGAAGCCCCTCCTTAACACCAGTAACTAATCATCTTCTCCAATAAAGGGTGAAGTACAGTAGCCTTGCCCTAGCCCTGGGGGATGATGAAGAGAGTGGCATGTTAACTATATATATGTATATACACTGAAGAGAGAGAAGGAAAGAACATCCTCTGTGTGAGCTGCAGCTTTGTTTCTCTTGACAGCACTGCAGCTGCTCCTGTGGAGGTGGGTAGAGAATGAGCCCAGGAAGAGCTGTGAGATCATGCCTGATTCCAGCTGCCCATTCACCTGCAAACTGTGGAAAGAGTAATTGCTAATGCCCAGTGTTACAAGGTACAGAACCCATCACAGCCAGGCAGCATGGCAGTCTTGGTGCTTCCTCTCTGCCCTGGCTTCGTGGGTGATGCTCCATACCCTGGACACGTTATCAGGAGCCTGGCATCACCAGCACTGCTGAACCAGAGCACATCAGCCCCTCTTTGCATGCCTGAAATGAGGTATAGGACAATCTGAGCATGACATATGCAAAATTCCTATCAGCTTCCAGCAGGGATGAGCAGCAGAACCACACAGTGCTGGCATTGTGTGCGGAACAAAATTCTATTCACTAGCAGGGAGAGGCAGATCTTTCCAAGTGTTTAAATCCACATTGTTCTTTCAGGTGGTGTTTGTGAATCAAAAGAGGATTTGCACTGGCAGTGCAAACACAGAAATGCCTTCAGCCCCAGGGAAGAGCAGCAGCCAGGAAAAGGTCTTCCCTTGGGTTCACGTGTGGCAAACACAGCTGCTCCAGGGCTCGTCAAGGGAGCACAAGGTCTCCCAGGTCAGCGATCGGAACTTGGCCTGGCTGTCCCAGCTGCATGAGCTCTTCCCAGCA
This sequence comes from Indicator indicator, assembly GCF_027791375.1. Lineage (NCBI taxonomy): Eukaryota > Metazoa > Chordata > Aves > Piciformes > Indicatoridae > Indicator > Indicator indicator. The sequence continues at coordinate 35,944,111 of NC_072013.1, forward strand.
GCCAGCCCTGCTCAGGGATAGTACTAGCAACTAAGCTGCTACTGAAATATCAAATGCTGCAGGGTCTGGAAAAAGCAAACGAGCGTGCAGTCATCCCCTTCCCAGCTAGAGAGGGCTGAGTTTGGAGTCCACTACGAGCTGAAGGCTTCGTCCTCTGGATTGCCTAAATCTTTAAATCCTAGAGTGTGAAACACCTCAAGAAAGAGAAGCAAAGCCACTGTTACTAGTTCTAATAGTTAAAGAGCATATTATATTCAAATGGATTGTTAACCAGCATGGGGTCATCCTCCAACTACTGCAATCACTCATTTTTCACCAGCAGCACCTAATGTCTTAATAAGAAGGAACAAGGCGTTCAGGGAGTTAATTGTTCAGCCTGAAGGCAGTTAACAGGAAGGATCAGCCAGCCTGGCTGAAAGCCACTGAAGAAGCCAGGAGCAGCTGACAGGTCAGAGCAGGAAGCCATGAAGTCAAGGGATATAGCCAGAGAGGAGGGCTGGTGCAAAGCTGCTGACCTCTGCTGACATCTACCAGGAGCTCACACTGGGAGGAAGGGTTTGCTCTCACAGTGCAGCCAAAAACCATTTACAAGAGCAGGTGCATTTTCTGCTCTTCTTCCCAGACCTAAATTCCTGTCCATCCATAAGTAATAAAAGATTAGTTGTTGTTTGTGTCAATGACCAATACTCATTCCTTTTTCACCAAATCACTGTACATCCTTTTAAGGAGAGAGCACAGCAAGGTGCAGCCCAGTGCCTGCTGGCACAGGGTCCATGTGCTGGTTGTCCCTTGGTCCTGGGTGTCCAGGGGGATTGGGCTGTGATCTTTCCTCAGTTGAGCTCTAGGCCACTCTGCTCGTTTTACCTCCTGGTCACTCTTTTTGATGTGTCACAATGCAGCACTGCCACTCAGAAATTAGCTATAAGGATAACTCTGGCATAGGATGACAAAGCTCAGAGACAAAGAATGGATAAAACAAATCTCAGAAGTAATGACATGCCAACTGCAACATGAGAGCCAGGGGAAGCTTGCTAAGAACCAAGCACAGGAGCTGCCATTTGATCCATCTGCATAAGAACAGGGAAAGCCAAAGCAACCACCCCTGTTTGGAACAATAAGTTCTCTCCTGGGATTCTTTAGGCTTAGAAAACAAATAATATTAAAAAAAAAAAACTGAGCTTTCTTTGGGTTTTATATAATTCTTTTGAACATATTGGGAGATATTGAATTTATTTCCCCACCACCACCATCATCATATTCTTTTTGTTTAATTTCTGCTCTGCTAGTGACCCCACCCACACCTCTACAAGTCATCTTGAGGTATTTAAACAGGCTGGTCAGAAAGCTGGAGAAGACTTTTGAGCAGGGTCTGTGGTGACAAGACAAGGAGTGATGATTTAAACTAAAAGAGAGATTCAGACTTGAAAGAAAGAAGACACTGTTCACTCAGAGGGTGGTGAGACCCTGACAGTGAGACCCTGGCCCAGGTTGCTCAGAGAGGTGGCAGAAGTTCCATCTCTGGAACCATTCCAGGTCAGGTTGTTCAGGGCTCTGAGCAGATGTCTCTGCTGACCACAGGAGGTTGTACTAGATAAGTTTTAAAGAACCCTTCCAACCCAGACCGTTCTAGGATTCTATGAGCTGAGAAATACATGCAGGTGATGACTGAGGAAGCTACTTAAAGCTAAAGTTTACTAAAGCTTTGTGGGAAATTTCAAGTACTAAATCAGCTAAAAGTAGTAAAATAAAAGAACATTCAGAAATTTCATTCTCATTTATGTCTTCTTTCCAATCTTCAAAGCCACAAACCCTTCCTGTGCTTGGGCTCTGTGTGATGAACACTGGAGTGTACATGGGCAGGGGAAGCAAAACCATTCAAAGAAATGGCTCAGAAGTTAATTAAATAATTTGCACAAACCCACTACTGCAGTCACCTCAGACAGATTCTGGTGTGTTTAATTTGTGCAACCAAGCCTGAAGGCTGCAGGAATGAAAATTATTTGATACCTCATGGTTTATCAGAAAGTTTCTATACACAAAAAGAGGGCAAAGGGTTGCAGAATGCTCTGGTGCTCAAATACACACTGGTACCATCCAGCAATGTGCCATCTCTGCCCTGTGTCCATGACCACATGTGCCTTTCCACCTATCCCTGGCTGCTGTAGGGCCCTGCCTAGACAGGCACAGGTCCCAGGCATACCTCTGTGCCCCCTCCAGCCAAGTCCACACCTCTCCAGGGAGAGAGGAGCCCATACCCAGGCCCCACACCTCCCACACATAGATTCCAGAGCAAATCTGCAAAAACTGCATCTGAATAAATGGTCACAAATCTGGGAAGAAAACTACTGATGTTATGGTACAGACAAGCCATCTGTCACATGGATGTAACAGAGAAGCCTACCCTTGAAGTCTGAAACTGGCACAGTCCCTGTGCAGTGCTGGGAAACAACCCCAGCTCTTCTTTCTCTCATTTCACTTGATTGCTAAAGCCCTGACAGAAAAAGAAGCAGAGCCTGGGGCTCACTCCTGTAGTGCTGTGGATTTTAAGTCAGCCTCTGGCAGAAGCACAGCAGGTTGTGCATGGAGACCATGTCATGCACCCATCCAAAGTGGGTGAGCAGCTCCTGCATCCTGAAGCTTCTCTCAGCATCTCAGCAACCTCCCAGCCCAGCTCCATCACTGCTGTCCCAGGGTACCACTGGAAACACTGCCAGACATCAGCCCTGCCAGTGCTCAGTGGGGCACAGAGGCAGCTTCATGGGGGTTCATACTGTCTTCATTAATCCTGTTCTGTTAAATGACATACAATACTGCTAAAGGAAAACAAAGAGTGGAAAAGTCTTGAGCACAAAGTACATCTCAGTTCTATTATTGTGCAACCAGGATTAAAACTGCCCCTCAGCATGTAATGCTCTGTGCTGCTCAGCAGTCTTTTAATGCAGCTCATGTTCACTTCAATCTAAAAGCCCAGCACTTGCTCCTGAAGTGAGGTCACTCTTCTAAAGCATTGCTGTCTCAAAATTAGGGGAGTTCCTCATTGGCTGTCACAGTTAATTTGTGGAAGTGATTAACAGGAGGCATGCCATGGCCAGACAACACACAGGTTCTCACCTGAGCAGCGTACTGGCTCCTTTCATCCCTGCCTGATGTGTCCCATGTGTCCCTGCTTGCTGGGCAGCCAGGTCAGGATGGGTCTCTCTGACACAAGTAACAGCATAATTCCCAAGTAGTCTACAGGACAGCAAGCACTTCTGGGCACTTAAATGTGGAGGATGTCACTCCCTTCTCCGACACTTAAAACTGGTACAATAAGCAGCAGTGCTTATTCTGTCAGCATGAGCAAGGCAAACGTGCCAGCCACTGAAAGCTGGCAAGAGCTCTCAAATCAGACTAATAAGCAGACACTGGGAGTGGAGCCACTCCCCCCAGACCTGTGCACCCCAACACCTCCATTACCAAGCCCTCAGCAGTACCAACAGCCCCTGCCTGGTGGATGCAGGGTGGGCCACCACTGCACGTTCCCTCTGCTGCTGACCCAGCTCCTGTCCTGGTAGGGTCTCCATGCCTGATCAGGTGGCCAGAAGTAACTAACCTTCACAGCCAGCACCCTAGGGAGGTGTGATGGAAAACAGAAGAGGAGCAAGTGCTTTCACATGGCAACCTGCACCCCAGTACCTCTCAGCAGATATGCCAGGTGAAATTCAGTGCTGATGAATGTTAAAATGATGGACACATAGGAAGCCATCTGAATTCTACAGAGAGCCTGACAAGCTATGAAAACTGATCACTGCCATTCAGCAATGACAGCCTGGAGTTATAATAGAAGTAAGAAAATGTCAACTCAGTGCTTGTAAGTGGCTGAAAAGAAAGTTCCCTGACAGAAGCTGTTAAAAGTAACACTCTGTTATTATGCATCTGACAGGATGAATCCAAAATGCCAGCGCCGTGGCAGCACTGCTCTCCAGCATGACCAGAAAGTCCCTACAGCCAGGGCAGGCTGTAGTGAGGACAAGCATCACCCCATCCTTGAGTGGGGTGAGAGGAGCAACCAGGGACCACAACCTGCCCTCAGAGCCTGAGGAGGTGATGGAGCAAATCCCGTTGCAGCCAGGCCCAGGCATGTTGAAGACAGCCAATGTGGGTTTACCCAAGGTAAACAATGGCAAAAGAAGCTGAGAGCTCTCTGTGGTGAGGTGGCTCTGGGAGTGAGGGGAAACAAGTGAGCCATGAATATTATTTATCCCAAATTCTGCAGTGCCTCCATCACTGCCTACCCCAGCATCCTGGAAGCTAAAGCAGTGAAACATAGGAAATGGAAGGATGGAATACACCAGACAGGTAAAGCCAGGCTGCACAGCCACCTGATCCACCTGACACGCTCCCTGTCTTGAGCAGGCAATTGGACCAGAGACCTCCAGAGTTCCCTTTCAGCCTAAATTAATCTGTGATTCAAAAAGGGGCCCAGAGAATGGAACTAACTAATGCATAAACCCAACAGGACTCCTCAGACTTCAAGAGAGAGAAATGAGTGCAAGGAAGTGTTAGGAGTCTGGAATAAATAACCAGCGTGGATAAAGCAAATAGTCTCCTTGCTCTTTTCTTTGTGCAAGAACTGGGAAGATCATATAAAAAGATCAGGCAGCAGCTCTGAAGCAACAAAAGCAATGTGTAAATGAATAGTGGGTTTTTGCTGAGAAAGACTGTTAGAGAGACCAAAAGTATAGACAACTGAGAAATCAATATGATAAATTCTCGGAAGGAAATTCCACTGAGAGCCCTTAACCTTAAGTGCAGAGAGCATTTACCCTAAGCATGGAGCAATGGAAGGCAGGAGATCAGACAGTGGAAAACAGCTGCTTCTCACTGCCCTGCCTTCAGGTGGAGAGGGACTGGGGGGGGCTCGAATGGACCTTGTGTGTGAGGCCTGGCAGTGTCCCTCACCAATGTCTCCTTCTGCTCTCCACCAGCTTATGACCCTGCAGACACCCCAGCTCCTCGCTGACCAGGCTCAGCCTCCCCCCTGCAAGGACCGTTGTGTTTGTATCCCAGGGAAATGGTGCTAATGCACTCACTTCTGCCTTGGAGGGATACTGTGATATCCAAGAATGCCATTTCTGAGCCATGCTTGACACCTCCCGCAGCTGTGAATTGGTTTCTGATCCACCTAAGATGCTGACTTCTCGAAAGCATGCAGCGACTCACCCTGCCTGGCATGTCAGGGTGAACACGTTGGGCAGCAATAGTCACCTCAGTCAGAACTGCCCAGGGATGCTGAAATGGAGATGGGAAAACAGACACAGAGTCAGAGGTGGGGGGTAGGGGGGAATATTCTTAAATAATGTAAAAATGCTCCTTTTTTTTTTTTTTTTCCTGCATCCTCTCTGGAGATATTTTATAACTGGTTTAGACTCAGAAAAATGTGGATTTTTTTAGATGACTGGTGTCTGTGAACACGAGATTTCTTCACTAAACTCCCTTTAATGACAGCACAGTAAGTGAGGGACCATTTCAAGGTACTGATGTGCACAGGTGGCTTCCAAGCAAGGTGGCCAGCACTTGCCTTTCTCTGTGTGATCAGATTGCTCAAGTGCACAGGTAGAAAATTGATTATTTACCTATTAATTAATACTCCAGGCAACACATTCCTTTTAGTTTTATCACACACATTGCCTGTTGCCAGCAGCCAGGGGATTTCATGATGCCCAGCCCTCCTAGCACTTGCTCTTTAGTCCATTCTGAGCCCAAGAACCAGAGGAAATCTTAGTGTGTGACCACGAGGAACATGCTGGGCAGTGATAATGAGCAGGAGTTTGCTGTCACTCAAAAAGAGGGCACTCAGAAAAGGAACCTGATGTTTTGCTGTAATATCGTGAACTGCTGGGAAGATTATTCAGCCATTGCCCCAGGACAGAAATGAGTCAGTTCAAGGCAGGACTAAAGGAGGCAGTTCCTGGCAGGGATGCACTGCCTGGCCCTGCACATCCAAACGGCTGATACAAACCAGCTGAAAGCTGCCACCAGGCCTTGTTTTGCACCTGCAGGTTTGAACACACACAAGCTTCTGACATAGTAAAGTTTTCCAACCCCACATGCACCATAAAGGAATTCTGTCACTAATCCTTTCCAAAAAACAGGTAGCAGGTAGTGGCCTTGTCTTCCCTCTCCATTTAATCGCAGCACTTCTGTCATCTCACACCAGGATATACTTTTTTGGTTGGCTGGTTGTACAAGTTTTGCCTGGTGGTAAGATTCTAGGGTGGCATCCAAATGGTGTCATGCTGAGACCTTTGTGCTGAGGTTTCCAAGGGAACCAAAGCCTATATCACATTCACCATAAAAGTTGACAAATTTAGCAAGGAAAGACCTACTGCCAGTGAGAGGACCTGGACACGTCTGGCTTATGGCATCATCACAGGTAAAATAGGGTCTCCATTGTTGTTTCCAAAGGCCTGAAAGGGAGAAAGGAGGTTACAAATCCCCTTCTACCAGGCCCTCTCAGGTTTGCATGATCCTGGCACAAGCCATGTGTTCAGAGGCTCAAGCTCTACGCAGCAGTGTCATCATCCTCATGGCATCCATCTCACGTGAGTGCTTTGGAGCCTCTCTGTTGTAGCCATGGGCTCCCTACACAAAGGGGTGAATGCAAAGAGGAGATAATTCTGGGAGGTACCTGGAGCATCACTAGCGGAAGGTGACAAGAGAAGGAGGACTTTGTTCTTCTACCCTGCCTTTGCTGGGGATGTCTTTTTGCATAAACGCCAGTTGTGCCCCTTTTCCATAAAGCTGTGACCATAGTCCTCCAATACCAGCCAATATGGAAAAGCAGGGAGGTCCCAACCCTCTTGGACCCATCCTTTCCACTCCAGGCATCAGCTACTTGAGTAATCAGACATAGACAGGACCTTTGGGCTGTTTCTCCAGGTACCCTACAGCCTAGGAAACTGCAGCAGCACACTGCTGAACTGCTGCCTTTTCCAGTAGAAAATCTGTGGGAATTTCAGCCACGTTTTGCCTTCTTTGGAGGTAAAAGCAGGGTGGTGTAGCCTACTGTCAGCAGAGCCCCTGCATGCAGGGCTGGGAGGGTGGTCACTGGCTGCAGGCATTTCTTTGAAGCACCATGCTCCTGCAGGAGAAGGTAAGTGGTGCCCTGCATGGGAGACCCACAGCTACCACAGCAGCTACCACACTGAGTGCTGGGAGGAGAAACGTGTCCTGCTGCACAAACAGCACCTCAGAGCCCTTGGTACCACTGACTCAGAACTCCCTCTGCCTTAACACAAAGACTGCCATGGATTTTTGCCCTTATTATTATTTTAAATGAAACAGAATAACAGCACACTAAGATTTGTTTCCAGTAAGCAAAGCCTCTGGCCAAGAGGACTGTGTGCCTCTCTCTTCCGTGACTTTGCAGAACACAGCATTTTCCTCCCAGGAGAAGCAGGCTGCCTGGGGATAGGTCTGCCAGTGCTGCTCCCCAACACTGCTCCTCACAACACACTGCTGCAGTAGTTCCCTGCCCCTGACCCCACTCCAGGACAAAATGTTGCAGACATGGACGTCATGGCTGGTGCTCTTCTGGTGGCCACCATTCCTTATGTGCTCTACCTTGCTACTCCCCAGGGATGCTTTCCCTACCAAGGTCTCCTAGAGACCACAGGACACCCCAGCTCCAGGACAGGTTGGCTGGAGTCAGTCCAGAAGGACTCCACAGCAGGCTGGTGGCAGGCATGTCCCCCCCACACTGAGCTGCCAGTGCTGAGGTTGTAGTCCAGGGAGAGGCAAGACAAACGTCTGCTCCTCCAGGTAGCACAGGACTACAGGAACCTGCCTTGTTCAAAAGAGAGCCACCAGAGCAAATGAGGGCAAGGCCAACTCTTTGTTGAAGGCACAGGGCTAACGTGAGCAGAGAGCTTTGTGCTAGCTGCTCCATGCTGGGCTGCAGGCAAGCTCCCGGCATGATGAAAAAGGCATCTCCGAAGTGACAAGGCAGACGAGCTGGGTTTGCACAGCAATCAATGTACAATGTTCTGAGGCAGTAATGGGAGAGCAGCAGCAGCTGTTGTACCCAGCACCTGCAGCTGCAATGAAGGACACCACAGCAAGGCATCCCTCCAGAAGACACTGGCACGGGCTGGAGGAGCTCCATCTCGTGTTTTACTCTGGGCTGGGCAGGCTGCTGAGCTGCTGACTGGAGAGGCATCACAGCAGCTCACACCAAAGCCTGCCTTTGTGCACCAAGCAGCATGCCAAGAACAATCACGACTTCATGATTAGGAGTCTCGTTTGGGTTTGGAAATGTTTCTCCACACCTGCAAAATAAAAGTATCCTAGAACTGCAGAGAAGAATGTGATGCAGTAAGACATTTGGCACAACCTGCTGCAGAGCTTATGCCAGTCCTCAGAAAATGATCTGCCTGTGCCATCTCTTCCCAGGCCATTCCAAACAGCTCGGCATGGCATAGCCACTCCTTAGTCCACCTTTCCCCCCAGCTGGACAAATCACATGACCAATGTTCTTAGCAGTAGCTGGGAAAGGGAGAAAAATAGCTTTGAGCTGCCTTGTTAGTCCAGTGTTCCTCCTCCTGAAGACATTAAAGACTTGCTTTGGATGAAAATGTATCTCAGAACTGAGCAGGAGAGAGCCTTTCTCCTTCCCCCTCCCCAACATGCTCCAGCACACTCAGCGAGACCCTGGCAGGATCCCAGGGTAGAGGCAGGCAATATAGCAAGGATGGAAGCTCATCTCTGCTACTCCATTCACCAGTCTTATTCCCGTTGCTCCAGTTAATCAGCAGAGGAGCAGTTCAGCCTCTGTTTCTGTCTATTTTTAAGCCAGGCTTCCTCCTCTGGGTGCTGAAAGACATCACAGGACCATGATCATTGATTTACATCTCACAGAGGCAGCACTACAAATCCACACCTCATGAAGGTCAGGGCAAGTTTGCAGCATGCTAGGGGTGCCCTGCCATGGCGTGCTTGGTGCAGCAAGGCCAACATGACCATAAAACAAGGCTCAGCTGCCAAGGGTATGGGAGACCATCTCAGAGGGTGAGTCAGGCCACAGTCACACAAACAGGACTGAGAAAGGACAAAGATCTGATCAAGGACTTGCAAAAGGGTCACCTCCACTTCTGGCAGCCCTGGCACAGTGGTGCTGGCAGTGGAGTGGATGCCCACATGCATCACTTGACTATGGGGACTGCACAAGGCAGAAGAAATGGGACCTGGGCTCTCTAGAGGAGAGGAGGTCTTGCCAGCTGAGCTATGTTGGGAGCAAGGAGCTCTGCCAGACCCTTGTAATGAGCCAGGACCAGCCCCCAAGGCCAAGGTGTTCAGAATGAGAAGGATGGAGGTCTCATCCCCAGTCAAGTGACATCCCAGCAGGATGCCAATTACAACAGCTAATTAAAAGGGTATGGATTATCCATAAGTGAAGCAGAATGCCCTATATGGATTAAAGTGTAAATAACTTCTTCATGACCCCCTGTCAAGCAGCCAGGAGAGCTTATCCATTCCTCTCTGGGGCAAGTTTGCAGATGACACCAAGCTGAGTGGTACTGTCAGTATTCTCGGTGACAGAATGTCAGCCAGAAGGACCTGGACAAACTGGAGAGGTGGGCCCAGGTAATCCTCATGAGGTTCAAGAAGATCAAGCGCAGGGTCCTGCACCTGGGTCAAAAAAATTCTCATTATCAATATAGGCTGGGGGATGAGGTGATAGAAAGCAGCCCTGTGGAAAAAGACTTGGGAATTCTGGTGGATAAGAAGCTGGACATGAGTCAACAGGCATGTGCTTGCAGCCCAGAAGGCAATCACATCCTGGGCTGCATCAAAAGAAACATGGCCAGCAGATCAAGAGGTGATTCTGCCACTTTGCTCTGATAAGACCTCATCTGGAGTACTGCATCCAGCTCTGGAGCCCTCAACATAGGAAGGACGTGGACCTGATGGCCTGGATCCAGAGGAAGGCCACGAAGATACCAGGGGGATGAAACACCTGTGCTACAAGGACAGGCTGAGGGAGCTGGGGTTGTTCAGCCTGGAGAAGAGAAGGCTCCAGAGAGACCTAATAGCAACCTTCCAGTGCCTGAAGGCGACCTACAAGAAGGCTGGAGAGGGACTGTTTCCAAAGGCCTGTAATGATAGGATGAATGGTAATGGCTTGAAATTAGAGAGGAATAGATTTAGGTTGTGTGTTAGGAACAAGTTCTTTACCACGAGGGTGAGGGAACATTGAAGCAGGTTGCCTAGGGAGGTAGTTGAGGCCCCACCCCTGGGGGTATTCAAGGTGAGGCTTGACAAGGCTCTGAGCAACCAGCTCTAGTGGAAGGTGTCCCTGCTCACTGCAGGGCGGTTAGACTGGATGACCTTTGAAGGTTCCTTCCAACCCAAACCATTCTACAATTCTATGATCCCTCTGCACAGCAAGGTGGCCCTGAGCAGAGGGAGAGCCTGCTGGGGAGCAGCTCTGCTTGAGCCCAGCAGCCACATGCCCACATCAGGGACGTGACCCTCCTCAGGCAGCACTGCAAGGGGAGCTGTGCATGCTGATTTGTTTGCCTCCAGGGGTCAAGCACGTGGGGATGAAGGTTTAGCACCTAAGCAAGCAAACGAGCTCCATGAGTCCACCAGCAGCCACAGAGGCAGTTTGCTGTCCAGACAACATGTTACAGCTCTGAGCAGCATTTGGTTGGTGGTGTTTCTCATCATTAGCAGATAATGGGACACCATACACCCGTTTGCATAAATTCTTAACGAGCGTGGCAGCAAGTCTACTGAACAGGAGATAAATAGGTGATTAGTATGACTCTGCCTTGATGGATGGGGGTGCTCAGGGAGTTATGTGCCATTTTCATAACATTTTATGGAGATGCCATAAATCACAGCAGACAGAATGACCCATTAGGAGCTGTAACCAAAAGACAAGAGGACTAACTTTAAGGAATAAAGCTCAAAGGGCTGACAATGCCAAATGCCTGATGGCACAGATCCTCTAGAGTGATGCAGTGAGAAGTTGTGATGTGAACACTTGATCCATCAGGACTGTCCTAAAGAAATGTGAAGGTGCCACAAGATAAGGGCTCAGAACTGGTGCTACAGGTCATGTCTGGGGCACTTTTGAGGAAAGATGCATCCTTTGTGCCTTTTCTCCAGTGCTTGAAGGTAGCAAATAAAAATGAAATTACTAGAAAGGAAAGAAAGGAAAGGGGTTAGGAGGCACTGTCTACCCTTACACAAAGGTAGAGGACATTTACCTGAGGTAAGTGAGAATTTGTCATTGGGAACTGAAACATCAGAAGGTAAAAGGATGGGAGGTGGCCAGAAACAAGCGATTCATTCCTGAGAAAAGCTACTGGGTCAGTGACAGGGTCAGTGAACAGGGCAGCTGCCTGATAAGCACTGGCAGAAAGGACCATGGGAAGGATTGTGTACTTCTGCCAAGAGCTGTGGGCATCGGACTGCAGGGACCTGAATCTCCACAGTGGCATATGAGGGTGGTGCTTTGGGTGGGAGGAACACAGTGGAAAGCTAAGATGGCTAGTACACAGTATGACCTACTAGCATAAGAAAAGGTGGTATGAGTAGGAGGTGCTGTGGACAAATTACTTCAAGTCAATGTCAGCCATCCGCACCATTTAAAAATAGATCATTTGTGGTGTCTTAAGACAGCATCATGCTACAAACCAGGGGTTTGCAGTAACAACAGGATAATTAATGTATGCAGTACATATGGTGTGGTCTGACAGCTCCCAGAAAACCACTCTACCTGTACATCACATTTCAAGGCATCAGAGGAGTCTGCCAGGACAAAGACAAGGTAAAGAAAAAAACATTACAGAGGGTAGAGAGTACCCTCTAAGTATGATTTCTGACAGCTCAAATGTGTTTCATTACAATTTCAAAGACACTTAAACATAATCAAAATTGCAGCTCAGCTGTGAGAAGTCAGAAAGAAGAGGAGTTCTTAGAAAGAGCTTGGCTGACTCGTCTGCACTTTGATACCAGCTGATATCAAATGCTGGTGGCAACGAACACTGTGGGGCAGTACCCAGGAAAGCAGAAACATCAGGCAGGGACATGCCTCAGGGACCTGTGCTGGGCCAGAAAGGAAGGGGACATAGACCAGATGTGAGGTCACATCACAGACTGGTTTGGGTAGGAAGAGACCTTTTAAAGGCCATCTAACCCAACCCACTGCAGTCAGCAGGGACATCTGCAACTAGAGCAGGTTGCTCAGAGCCTCATCCAACCTGACCTACAAAGGTTCCAGGGATGAGGCATCTACCGCCTTACTGGGCAACCAGGGCCAGGGTCTCACCACCCTCAGCATAAAACAATTTCTACCTTATATCTAGTCTAACTCTAGACCGTCTCCTCCTACCAGATATTTGGGGTTTGATCAAAATCTTGTCATAAAACTACTGGATTGTTGTGCTGTAGGGCTTGTCCACCATCCCTCTAGGGAGCTGAGGAGTTGCTCAGGAGGCTCTTAGAGACAGGGGTGGCATTCCTCTGGACACAAGGAGTCCCAACAAGGTACCATGGAACCTCTCCTGCCTCCAGAAAAGAACAGCCCCAGAAACCTGTCAGAAGGGTTTTGGGCAGGGTAACACTAGGAATGGTGTATGTATGAAGAGAAACCTTTCTAGCACCAGATGTTGAGTTATTGTGGGAAATGTCAGAGATGGGGAACAAACAGTACAAATGGCAGTGTGGAATGGTTGCAGGATATGTGGTATAATCACTGGTCCAGAGCATGAGCCATATTGTTTTGGAAGAGAGCATGGGCAGCACAGAAACTTGAAGAAGAGTGCCTGGACTGAGTAGCTATGACTTGAATCAGTGCCTAAGCTATAGCTCATGCAGAAGTGCTAAGAAACCATGATTGTCATTGCACAGGCTTCATCAACACCTGGAATTTTGAGCTCCCTGGCCAAACTCAGCACAGATCCTGCCCAAAGACACCTTCCCTCAGAGCAGCAGAAGCTCAGACCAGCAACCCAGGTGCTTTCCTCTAGATGAATCTCAGTTTCCCTACGGCAGGGCACATCCCATGCTGCCAGGACCCACCTTGCATTGCTTCCTGTAAACCACATGCCTGAGCAACTGGATATTCAAGGAGACAAGGGGACACAGCAATTCAACGTACCATCACAAAGCTGTGAGGCAGAACAAGGCGTTCCAGCAGACACAGGTCATGAAGCTGTCCCTCAGCCTGAGCACACACCCCAAGCTAAGGGGCAGTGCAAAAGAATCACAAGAGTTTGCTTGAAAAGTTGGTAATATGGTGCTGAAGTCTGCAATCATGATCCTCTTGAGATGGGAGCTCACATCTCACCAGCGAGGGAGTGACAGACAGAGTGGGGACTGGGTGCCAGGAGCCTGCTACGTGATGACAAGCTTCTTATGCTTCACACAACAGAGAAACTGGTTCCAGTGCAGCAATTTAAAGAGAGAGGTGACACAGAGTAACACAGAGATCGCTGCAACAGCTTTCTGACCAGACTCTACAGGATGGCATGTGGCAAGACAAGAAAAGGGAGAAGGGGTGTTGTGAAAACATGAGAGAAGGAAAGTGTCAGCTGGAATCCAGACTGTGAGAATGATCACTGTCTGCTGGACATGTGACAGAAGAACCCTCTGCCTTTGGGTGTGGGAAGGTGAAAGAGGCAAGAGGCAGACCTGGAGCAGAGGGTGATCTGTGAGTCAACCACCAGCATGGGTGAATTTGCCACAGATGAGGTTTCACAGGGCTAAGAGAAAAAGGTTGGACTGAAAGGTGATGACAAAAAATGTATCCTCCAACAGAGCTGTTTAGGAGACAGACCTGTAAGAGGAGAGCAAGGAGAGGGCAGAGCTAGAAAAGATGAGGTATCAAAAAAAAAAATTGACATAAAAGAGACTGCCTGGTAATCAAGGTGGTTGAATTGTAAAGGGGAAAAACAAACACAAATGGCTTGCAAGGTTACAGGGGGTTGCAGGGTTCTATGAGAAAAGTCTGTCTTGACTTCTGTCATCAAATGCAGATGTTGCCCTATAGACAGATGGTGCTTTACACATGTAAAGTGTTCAGACATGTCCCCCTGCCACCTTCTCATGCTCTAGTCTCATGCAGGAGTTTAAGAAACTCCCTCTGCTCTTGAGAGAATAATTCTGTACCCTTTGCAGATGGTAGGAATGTCAGGTGTAATGTGTGCTTTAAGTATTTGTTTATTCTTATTTGAGTGGAGCTTTTGATGTAGGTCTATCCATTACTTAAAAGCCAATAAGTTGGAAAGGGATGAAAGAGAGTGAAATGGCCTGTATCATATCATTCTGTACAGTATTTGTGTATGCTGAATATTTCATTTATTCTGTAATCTGCAGATGGAATTGAAAAACTGGGCTATTCCAGTGGCAGCCCTTTTGTTCTCGGAATGAGCTTGGTTTATTCGAGCAAAGCAAGGCAAGGCCTGATTAATGGCAACATCTGTCTTTAAGGGAAAAGGTTGTCATTAGGCTGAGCTACTGTGCAGTTCTAAAGTGGTTTGAAGTTGTGCTTTAGATGGCAGGAGCTTGAGTGAGTTTCTTTTGCTTAGATTGGAATAAAGTCTGAGGGATCTTCACTGGCCTCTTGGTGGGGCAGGAACAGCCCAGGAGCAGTGACAGCAGGGATCAGGGAATAACTGCAAGCACAGATCCTCCTCACGGGGCACCATCCTGGGCTCAAAAGAAGGTGGTGGAAGAACTGGACCCAGGATACCCATCTAGAGAAAACCCAGGCTGAGCTGGGTAAAGAGACACATGCAAGAGCAGACTGGTGTGATGCTTTATCTCAAAAGAGTAATCCTCCAGGCTAGAAATGGGAGCCTGATCAGATAGAGAAGAGCCAGGTTAGAGAGATCATAGAATCATAGAGCCCTTTAGGAAGGAGAGAGGAATCATAAAATGGTTTGGGTTGGAATGGACCTTCAAAATCATCTAGTTCCAACATGCCTGACCTGGACAGGGACACCTCTCACTAGACAAGGTTGCTCCAACCTGGCCTTGAACACCACCAGGGAAGAGGCATCCACAGCTTCCCTGGGCAACCTCTTCCAGTGTCTCACCACCCTCACTGTCAAGAATTTCTTCCTAATCTCCAGTCTAAATCTTCCCTCTTCCAGCTCAAGGTCATTGCCCCTCATCCTACCACTACAAGTCCTTGTAAAAAGTCCCTTCCTAGCTCTCCTGTAGCCCTCTTCAGGTGCTGGAAGGCCTAGGTCTCCTTTGAGCCTTCTCTTCCCCAGGCTGAACAGCTCCAGTTCTCACAGCCTGATAGACTGGACCAGTGTGTGAGAGCATGACGGCCCCATCCCAAGTGCATGAATACAGCTGGAGCCACACAGCACTGCCATTTCAGGGGTAGATCTCAAGCACCCCTCCTGTCCACAGCTGCAGTTCAAAGAGCAGGGCCATGTCACACTCCTGCCCTGGCCCCAGGAGGTACAGTTCAGCAGATGCTTGGGACAAATGCAGCAGAACCTGATTCCCACTGCACACCCAGCAAATCCCATTGCAAACCATTCCTGAAGGGCTCAGCTTCCCCAGCCTTGCTCTCAAGCCAGCAGCACTACAACCAGTCCAGGGCACAATATCCAGCTTTTTTCATCCTACAGCACAACTGTTTCTGCTAAACGTTTCTACAAAAGTAATTTCTCAGCTGTGGATTTCCTAAACCTGAAGTCCTCCTAGAATGGCTGCTGCAGTGGAACACTAGGGGTGCTTCAGTTACCTTGCTGCCCACCCTTGGGGGTTGAGGTGCTGAGGGCAAGGGTGGATGTGCTCAGCAGCAGGTCCAGAGGGAGCTTTGAACGGCTGGGCTCCATCCAGCACTCCCTGATCTGAGCTCACAACCTCCAGACTCTGCTATGGTGAGAAAGTCTGTACTCACTGGAATATTCCTGGAAACCTGCTGTTGTTTCCAAAATACACAGCTTGCCTGAGACTTCCCGGAAAGGCAGGAGGAGTGTAGATTTAGAGAACAAGCTGTACTTCTCTCTCCCTATGCACAATGATTTGTGACCCTGAAAACAACACCTGAGCAGTGGACATTGAAAAAGACACTTTAAAAACTAGTAGAAAGAGTTACATTACAGAGGGTGAACAAATGGGGGGTTGCTTTTCAGTTCAAACAAGAATTTTTTTGCTTCATTTTACAATATGCAGCACTTAGCCTTTATTACAGTGATCAGAAAGAGTTAAAATTCAGCATGAAATGGCTGAAAATTAGTTTTTCACTGAGAGAAATCAGCACATCCCAGTGCAGAAGGAGGATTGCTAACCCCACTGAGAGTGGCACAGCCGGCAAAGCTGTGAGGGGAGCACAATGAAGAGGACCTTCACCCCATGTGCTGCAGGGGCCTCTGGTGACAGAGGGGTCAGCACCTCCAACTGCACTGCAGGACATGGGCTTCTCCCTAGCTGGGCCCTGGCACCCTTTGCAGCCCTGGATGGGGTGGGAGGCTCTCTCAGGAACTGCTCTCCCCAGCAGCTCACTCCCACAGCAGCACAAGGAGCCAGGCAGAGGCACGGGGAGCCCGTTCTGGGCTGGGTCAGTCTGCCATGTCCCTTTAACCTGCACACATCTGAACTGCTGCGGTCTGGAACCAGCTCTCAACATGGTGTGGGCAGAACTGCAGAGAAAGTCTCTCCTTGGCCAAAGACAGAGTCAGGGATCCCACCCCCACCAGGCCTGCTCCCCTGGGCACTGCACAGCAGCAGACAGTGCTGCCACTGCTTCCACGAAGTGCCCCAGAGCTCGGCATCACTCCTCTGCCCAGCTGAGGAACCCTGGCTCCCAGCAGGCATGGCTGTCATCAGGTCTAAAATACAGGAGTGAGCAGCTGGGTGATGAAAGAACAGCACTACCACTTCAGTCACCACCCTTGTGACATCTTTGTTCTAGAGATATTTCAGGTGTTGAAATGAGCAATTCCTTCCTAAACAAGGCTTCTCTGTCTGTCCTGACAAGCAGTGTTACTACCATGGCACTCCATGTGAGGGGCTGTGGACAGATGTGACAAAGTGAGAGGTCACCACTCAGATTTGCAGTCCAAACAGACCACAATTAGGAGAAGAGAGAAAGGAGAGGTACACAAAAGAGGGATGAAGGGAACAAATAGTTTGGAAAAAGTGGTAATTTGTCTGTCAAAACCTGTCCATTTTGCCTTTTACAGTAGCGTGCTGAGCTTCCAGGCTGCTTGGCAGCAGGGAGTCTTATGAGCACACAGGAGCAAGTGCAATGCAGGAATCAGAACAGAAGAAATGGAGCCAGGGCAGCTGGAGTCTGCACAAGAAGAACCCGAACTGGCAAAGACAGACCTGGTACATCTGTTCTGATACTGTGATAACGGAGGGAAGAGAGGTTGCAGAAGCTACATTTTCCAGCTTATAGGATTTATAGGAGCTCAGGCAATGTCCGTTGGACTTTACTGAGCAGAAAGGACTGGCAGATCTGATGAGTGCAGTTTCTGAGAGACAGCTGCTCAAATCTCCTCAGACTCCTCTGTTCAGAAAGCTGTTCATAATTTTTCACACAAGCTGATGAACTTCAGCTAAGGAGAAAGTCCACATAAAAGGCATCAAAAGTGTCAGCTAGTGGGAGATGGAGTCAGCAGTAATCCGAGAGAAGCACATCTGGCAGCACAGGCAGTGGGAGAAACCTCTCAATACCATAACTCAGCTTTTGCTTGAGCTGGTAAAACCTAGAGCTGAAAGAGCCAGAAAACAGCTGTTTTTCACTGGTTTTAACTTCACTGATTTCTGCAGAACTAGCATTACTGTAAGTGAAAACACACCTTTAAGTAAAGGTGAGATACAGCCCACAAGGAAGCTTAACTGGTAGGAAAAGCCAACCACAGGCTGCCTTATCAGCAGCAACTGGCTGCAGAGTCCCAGCCCTTCAGTCTCTGTGCCGTGGGGTCACGGATTTCTCCCTGCTCATTCCCTGACTGGCTCTGAACGGAGCTCCATCAAGTACTACCAACAGACCTTCCTAATGGAGAGCTAAGCTGCCCATTAGATCTTATCTGCTGTGCTAAAGATACGGAAAAATAAACTCAAATAAAATCACTGTAAACCAATTTCCCACTGGTGATTTATTTTCTCCGGTACGGAAACTCTATAAAGAAGGATGGAAGAATGCTGGTGTTGATTTTAACACAGAAGAAAATGGAATGGTAATTCTCTTTTAGAAACACTCTTGGTGAAAGGCCAAGATAATACTTACAACAAAACCCCAGACAGAATGCCACACCACACAGCAGATGCATGCTTTTCTCAGTCTCAGGGGTACACAGAGGTCAGAAGAATGAGGTCAAAAATCACTCTATAACCCCTTGTCTAGACTATGTCCACAAGGCACACGGTCCTCATCTCCCTGCAGATCCAGGAATGCTGGAGAACACCTCATTGGTAACCACACCAGTTCCCCAAAGCCCCTACACTGAACATGTACAGGACTGGGCTGCACACAGGGCAATGCCCTTTGCTGGATGGCTGTGGATGAGATGGCTGCATCTGGACTCTGGATGATGCATTTGCTGTCCCCAATTTGTATCATAGTGTACTTCACTCTGTGTCATTTTGGTCCCATTTCTGTAAGATGTTGTGTATTTCAAAATGCCATATCCTCATCCCTTGGTTGTGAAGAGCAAACCGGGACAGGGATATCTGCTCTCAGTGTAGAAGCAAGGCTCATTTAATGTCATGAGGCATTTTATCTCTCAGCATATGGTGACACCCACAGCAGCTACAGCCTTTTCCACCAGGAGAGAAGGCAGCCCTTCAGAGCCAGTCCTGCTCCAGCTCCTCTCCTCAGACAGATCGGGAGGTGCTGCTGGCTCCAAAAGAACAGTCAAACAGCATTGGCTTTCTGATGTGCACATTACACAGTCACAGCATCATTAACATTGGAAAAGCATTAACCCAGCACTGCCAGGTCACCACAAAGTCACGTCCCTCAGCACTGTATCTTTCTGCAAGCCATTTTCTGTTCCTACACTGGTTGGTTTTCTGTGACAGCCACACAAACCACAGGTCTCCCCTCAATCACCTCTCCTCCAGACCAAATAATCTCAGTTCCCCCAGCTGCTCCTCACCAGACCTGTTCTCCAGACCCTTCACCAGCTTCATTATTCTTCTCTAGACATGCTTCGGCAACTCAATGTCCTTTTTCTAGCAAAGACCCAAAACTGAACAAAATACTGAATGTGTGGTCTCACACAGGGCAATTCTGAGTACAGGAGGGCAATCACTGCCATGCTCCTGCTGGCCACACTATCACTGATACAAGTCAGGATGCTCCTGGCCTTCTTGGCTACCTAAGCACACACACTGGGTCATCTTCAGCCAGCTGTCAACCAGCACCACACATCCTTTCCTGCCAGGTAGTGGACGTCAGGTCAGTGCCATTGCAGCCCACTGCTGCAGCCAGGACCTGTGTCCATGGGGTCACCAAGCTGGCCCCCAGCCTCTGCATGCTCACTGCTTGCTAATGCCCTTTTCATGACACTCCACCAGCCATGACTCATAGATCAGAAGCCATCTCTGACCCAGAGAAGGTAGGTCCCTGCTCCATCCTGCCTTGTCAGGGCCATGAAAAATCCTCTTTGTCCTGGGTATTTTTCATTTGTCTTGGGAAGCTGAGAACTGGGGAGGGCTGTGGAGGGTTTTTGGAGGGAATCAATATTCCTTTGCTACCTCTTGCACTATACCACCAGCAAGAGATGCTGACAGAGGCTCAAGCTACAGACTTAGCTTCTCTTTTTATAGACCATTAACTTTAAAGATGCTGGCCAGACTGCCTGCTCCAGCCAAGGAGTTGCTCTGATTATCTTTCCAGATAAATTAATGCCTGACATATTTCTTTATGAGATTTTGAAAAGACTAATAAATGAATTTACTAGGCAATGTCATCATTGAATATTGCAGTTTAAACCAACAGACAACAGCAGAGAGCTGGTTTATTGGGACTTGCTCATGGCCATGTCACTGTTTCCACCATGCTGGTGCCAGTAATTCCCCCCTGAACAAGGCTGAGTGATGCTTCTCAGCTCAAGTCCATGGTATTTACAAATACACCCCCCAGAGCTCAGTTTTTGCACACTGCTGCTTTTATGAAGAGGCACCAGCAGTTCCCAGAGCAGCTCAGCTAAGGCTTTGAGCTCCTGGACTTCCCTCCACACCTCAACAGCCCAACTGTGGAGCACAGGACAGGCACCACCAACCCTCAGACAAAGGGACCAGCAAGATGGTCATACTGCAAGTCACACCAAAACTTCCCATCAGGAGTTAAGAACTATTTAATAGTTCTTAAAATACTTCTCCTTAGTTCAAAAGTAGACAAGGTAGGTATTTTATGTCAAGAAAGACATTTCCTTTTTTCCCTGTGGAGATGTTATTTGTACCTTCTAAACACCAGAGCTATTAACAATAAACAATTTGATGCAAATTGAAGGTATTTATAAGCATAGAGGTGCTCATGGGAATGGAATTATGAACACAGAGAGTCTCTTATTTCTGCTCTTAAAATAGTCTTGATTTTATGCACATTAAAAATTCTTACTAAAACTATTTCTGACATTTTTATCATCCCTCAAGCATGAAAGAGCTTCCAGGCTCAGCTGTGCCACACAGGCCCCTCATCCGCAACCTGCATCTAGTAACTCACAGGACACCCAGCACACCATAGGAGCAGGAAACACCCCACACAGCCATCACCAAGCCCCTTCTGCACACTCTGCCCTACACAGCCATTTCCTGCCACCACAGTGTGCCCAGCTGTACCAGGCTGCCTCTGTCTTGCTCCTCTGGCTTTTCAAGGACTGCATCTGAACCAGCTGCCTCTGGCCTGCTGGTAACGTTTGCCACTGGTCAGCATGGCTTGAGAAGCTGCTGCACACGTTTATTCTTTTGTGTGTGGGGGGAGGGGGAGGTATTTCACAGTATCACAGTGTATCAGAGGTTGGAAAGGACATCAAGAGATCATCAGGTATCTCAGACTGTAATAACAGTAAATTATTTCATAATTTACCATTTGGTGGCATCAGATCCAGGACAGCACCTCTGCTGCACTACGTTATGTCTGTTTCTGTGCTCTGTGAGTGCCACAATCTACAAAATCTATTATTATCCTCATGCATCTGTGTAAAGGATACCAAAAGACCAACACACAGAACCATTTTTACCCCATAAGCTATGATCTTAAAATGCTCATTTCATACCAAGGAAATGAGTTTTAAGATGCCATTGGAAGTTACTGACAAAATTGAATCCTTGCAGATAAACCATTAAAATGCACCAGAAAGAAATGCTCCCAGGCAAGGATTTCATTTGATTTCTTTGAATTGGGTTCTGGATTTTTTATACTCTTTTTTTTTTTTTTTTTTTTGAGAGAGAGAGAGAGGAAAATGAGTATTCTGATGAAATATCTTGATTACCTGTCACTGTTTGGAAGGAAAAAACAAACATCAGTTTCAGGACAGATGACAGCAACAGTGCTATGTCCCAGTGACCAGCTTTACAGTTCCCCTGTCTGAAACCTGGACAGCATTTGGTTTTGACAGGTCTTGCTCCTGGCCATCAGGGTGTCCACAGGCTGGGTGAGCAGAGCTTCCCAGCCATGTTGGTGTGGACATGGGCAACTGGGCCCTGGCCCTGGGATATCTGCACTGCTGAACAGGCCCCTAACCAAAGACAGTCTTCCAGCCCTCTGAGACTATCTTCAGCTAGACACTCATAGCTGCACTTGCAGAACTTCTGCTCAGCTGTGATGTCTAGAGGAAGAGACTGACCCCTTTAACAGCACAGCCATAGCCTGAAACCAAGCCAAACACAACCACCTCACCATCCTTCTTCTGTAGAACTTTAGCTGTTCTGTTTACAAATGAAGTATGGGTGATGATGTGAAACTCCCAAACGAGAATAAACTCTGGATACAAATGGAAATCCAGTGACACAAACAGCTCAACACCAAAAGGCACTTTGTGCAAGCAAAGCAGTCACATTCTTGGGGCACAGCCATGAAACTGACATTCCAGAGTCAGCCACTTTGTATTCATGGACAGGGAGACACTGGACACTGCACTTCATCAAGTCGGAGTGGACAACTGTCTCTGCCCAACTATACTCTCCAGACCTTTCTAGTAATAAAATGTCACTGATCTCCACAGCTTGTCTCACCATAACACCACCACACCAGCCTTCTCTGGGAGACTCAAGATGTCCAAGAAACATTCCCTAAGGACATTTATTGAAGTTCAGACAGTGCTCTTCAGGCTCATCTTCAATTCATTAGCATTTCAGGCTGGAAAGGCTGGACAGCACAATGTCTCTTCTGGTTGCAGGGATCCTTCTGGGCTCAAAGGGCAATCTTGAAGCTCAGGAAAAGGGACTGACACAAGGGACTGGCATGCTGCATCCTTGTGTGGGTGTCTTACAGGGTGAGGAGGGGGATTGATTTGGTCAGTGATAGTACTGTCAACTTGTTGTTAACAGAATTTGCTGTCCTTTTGCCCCTCATAGGGCACTCTGATTCAGGGATTAAAGTGCTGTGGGATTAAGAGAGTTGTCCTCTGTCCCCTTCTCTGCCACTGACCTGCCAAGTGGCTTTTGCACAGCTCATGCCATTTCTCAGGGCTTGAATCTTACTAAAAGAGGGTCACAGCGGCAGAACCCACTGCCACGCTCCCTGAGGCTCCAGAGGACGAACACTGGTTATCTGAAAGACACAAGCACTCTGAAGTGTGTGCACAAAACACCAGTAAATATTTTAAGAAGGTGTTAACAGCTGACTTAAATGCCATTGTATTAATCTACAAAGGCCTGCTTGCACACAGGATTCTGGTCTCCTAACAGACCTGTAATTTTTAGCTAAAGCCTATTTCCGGAGGATTATCAATTGTCTCTCATGGGCATTATTTGTAGAAAGTTCTCAGGAATACCATGAATATTTCAGCAGGGCCTGAATTACAGACAGAACTCATCCCCTTGTGGAGCAGCAACTGGCCTGTGAGCGTGCATCACATGAAAAATTGTATCTGCGTGCTTCAAGCCCTCGGTCATTGCAGCAGCTTTGTCCACGAGCAGCTTCATCTGGAATTACTTCACATTTAACACCCATGTTCTTCTTGACCTCTACACCAAGAGTAACAGAACAGAAATTCTCATAAGAAAATCACAGAATCACAGAATTATTGAGGCTGGAAAAGACCTCTGGGATCATCAAGTCCAGCCTATGACCCAAAACCATGACACCAGCTAAACCATGCCACCAAGTGCCACATCCAATCTTTTCTTAAAGACCTGCAGTGATGGTGACTCCACCACCTCCCTGGGCAGTCCATCCCAGTGCCTAATCAGCCTTTCTGTGAGGAAGTGCTCCCTAACATCCAGCCGAAACGTCCCCTGGTGCAGCTTCATACCATGCCCTCTTGTCCTGTCACAAGTTGCCTGGGAGAGGAGCCTGACCCCCACCTGACTACAACTTCCTTTTAGGTAGCTGTAGAGAGTGATAAGGTCCCCCTTGAGTCTCCTCTTCTCCAGGCTGAACAACCCTCAGCCTCTCTTTCCCTCCAGCCCCCTCACCAGTCTCACTGCTCTGGACGTGCTCCAGCACCTCAATATCCTTCCTGAAGTGAGGGTCCCAGAACTCCATACAGTGCTCAATGTGAGGCCCCACCAGTGCCCAGTACAGGGGCAGAATATCATCCCTAGACCTGCTGGCCATGCTGTGCCTGATACAGGCCATACTATGTGCCCTTAATCTTGATGTAGTACAATATTTTATAGTTTAAATTGTATCACTTCCTTATTACACAAACTTTGAGAAGAAAATATTGATCAAAGCACAGAATATGTAAAATCAAGCATTTCATATATATTTCAGTCCATGACAATCTGCCAGATTTCTCCTCATTTCCTTAAGGTATTACAGAGAAAGGGACACTGGCCTAATCTGCTGTTTACATCAGGTGTGACATGGCTCTCTCCTGCCTAAAATGTGTAGAGATGGGGACTCCAGTGCCTCCCTGGTGCCTATCCCAGCACTGCCTGTCTATCCTGGTGGAGAAGATGACCTGGAGCCAACACAGACCCTGACTGTGCTCAAACCATCTACTCACCCTCTCGTAGGCAGGCTCAACAAGACTCCAGTTGTCCCTTGGCCACAGATAGAGTGCCTCACCATCGTGGCAGCTTCTGCTTGGTCCACTCGAGTATCTCCACATCCACCTTCAACTGTGGACCTGAAACTGGATGCAGTTGCTCAGGTGTCCTTGCCTGTTCTGAGCAGAGGAGATAATAACACCCTTTGCTTAGCTGGCCATGCTCCTCCTCACACTGCTTGGCAGCTGTTTTTCCTATTTGGGAAATGCTTCTCAGGCTCTTATCTAACCTGGCAGGCACCAGTATCTACAGACCTTGTGCAGCAGTCGCTTCTCAGCCTGTGCTAATGTATAGGCTGATCCTTCCCCAGGCACAGGACTTGGCCCTTCTTCTTGATCTTAAACACATCTGTTGGCCCAGATATTTCCTCATGGTCCCTTTGTATTGTAGCTCTGCTAGGTTTTATGGCATCTCTTTCCCTGTTTTAGTATTGACTACAGATTTCCGAAGTCTGCACTTTTTCTCTTCATCCATGATGCAACAAAGCTGTGAAACCCCATTGGCCCTAACATCAGGTCCAGTTGCTACTGGGTGGCCACCCTGTGAGCCCAGCCAGTTCCATTACATGCAACAGTCTGTCCATCCATCCCAGTCTAAACCATATCTCCTTGCTCCTGCCTGGGAGCATGGTGTGAGATGGCACTGAGATCTTCAGTCACACAGACTCCCAGATCTCCTCTGCCCCACCGACCTAGTCCTTCTTTGGGGAAAAACATCAGGCTGGCCAAGCACATCTGCCTTGAGAAACATGTTAGGTGGTCCCAGCTCATTTCTTGTCCTTTGCACGTCTAGAAACAAATGCCAGGGGACATGCACTCCAGGACTAAGACAAGGCTGACCAGCCCATCACTCCTCCTCCTCCTTGCCCTTCTTAAAGCCACTGGCTGAGTTAAATTACAACAGGACCATATCACTATCCTCTGGTCACAGCCCTTTACCAGTCACCACTACTTTTCAGGTGATACACAACAGCTCCCAGTCACATTGACCAACCCTTTTGGGTTCCTTTGCCAGTCCATATCAGCCCCCAGCTTTGTACCAGCCCAGTTCCCCAGGACAGCTTCCAAACTGTGGTGCTGCCACTGCAAGCTGTCCCTTTCCCAAGGAGTTGTGCACTGACTTTTCCCACAAAAAAATAGAAGGAAACCCACATCTCAAGCCAAACAATTTGAAAGAGGGTTTTCACAACTGGGTTGTTGAGGATTTGGAGAGTTCCTGTTACTCTGACATTTGGCCTGAAGCTGAGCTCTGCTGAGCGCAGGGCTGGAGCCTGAGACCATCACGTGCGGGTGGGCAGCAGACACGGGGTGGGATGGCAGGAGATGCACACAGGCTGATGAGTCAGTCAGTGCCTCGCTTAGAAGCTAAGCTGACCTTGCATTAGGACTGACACCTCTCCAGTGGTGCTCAACAGGGATGGATTTTCTTGCTGAGTAAATCACAAGCGGGATGTGTGACCGAGGATGCTCTTTGGAAACTCGCCTGGGCTGCAATTAGCTGCGTGCCTGGATGTGTGACGCACCCAGCCCCACTCTCCAGCCCCCACAGTGGCCCAGAGCCCTCCCAGCCAGAGGCAGGAGTGCTACCAGTCTTGGGAATGTCAGATCTCCTCATCCCGCACCTGCCAGCATCCTCAGCTCCCGCTGAGCCGTGCATGCCAGCAGCTGAACCTAAAGCTGTCAGCGGGGGCCAGCCAAAATGCACAAAAGCCAATCTATTTTCTTCACCAAAATGCAGGAAATCTGCTGCATATGACGAGTGCCATCTACTGACACTTCCCCATCGCTCAGGTGCCCGGCTCTGCTCAGTCTGGGTGCTGCTGGAACGGAGCAGAAGAATGCCGAGAATAGCCTGATGATTTTTAGCTGTTTGCTGAGAAATCAAGCACTCTTCAGCTTCTGTGTCCTGCTGGTGTGCAGGTGTACCAGGAGCTGGGAGGGAGCGTGACTGGAACAGACCCAAGCTGGCCAGTGGAATATTCCATACCCTACAACATCATGCTCAATATAGAGATGATGGCTAGAGGGTTTTGTCTTTTCTGGAATTTTCTGTTCTGCAGTCTCTCATTGGGAAAGGGCTGGCCCTTGGTCGATGGGTGGTGAGCAATTGCATTGAGCATTAGTTATTTGTTTCTTCTAGTAGTAGTAGTAGTAGTAGTAGTAGTAGTAGTAGTTTATTATAGTTGTTATTATTATTATCTCTTATTTCAATTATTGAACTGCTTTCATTTTCACGTATGAGTTTTATATTTTTCCTTCTAGTTCTCCTCCCCATCCACTGGAAGGTGGGGAGTGAGTGAGGGGCTCCCCTGCGCTTAGTTGCCAGCTGGGGTAGAACCACAACATCAAGACATCTCATGGCTTCACTGATGGAGTCTGTGCCAACAAAGGGGTTTTCCACTGCCCTTGCAGTGGATCCTTTTGTTTAAACAGGTCACTTTGTCCTGCAGAGAGAGCCACCTGCTTGCCAGCAACACACTTGCCCAGCAGTAACTCTGTGGCCAACCAGGCAGCAGAAGCAGTGCCTGTTTCCAGCTGAAGCCTGCCCCCATGGTGCAAACTGTCAAGACCCAAACAGCTCTGAGCAGCGGTGGCATTCCACCTGAGAAAGCAGGCTCCTGCCTTTCATGAGTCAGTCCAAGATGCCATGCTTCTTGCACTGTGGGGATACTGAAAGGAGTCACCTACTCATACTGAGTGACCTGAGCTAGTTTCTCTCACACTAGGGAACTTGGTCATGTGTACAGGAAGATCATCCTAACATCACCATGCAGTATAAGCAATAACCAGGAAAGCACAGCTGAAGGTCAGAGGGAAGAGGAACAATTTGCTGGAATCTGGCTGTGCAGAAAACCACAACTCCCTGGGACCTTGTGACAAGTAGAGTAAGAGAGGTTTGCTTCAGGATTGAAAACGAGATCCAAACCATTTACCCTTGTTTTCTGCTTTAATCTGTGCTCCTGACAGCTTCTGAACCCATTCACTGGTTTCAACCAGGGCTGGGAAAATGAATGATGATCTTGAGGACAAGGAGCTGGCAGGGAGATGTCGCTGGACAGAGAACAAGGCAGGAAAAGGCAGAGAAGCTCCGGCAGCTTTTCCCTCAGGCTCCAGCAAAGGCAGTCCCAGCAGCCTGTTCAGAAGAGCCACTTTCCCAGCTCTGTGAGGGTGCTATCCCCACCTCCACAAACCAGATACATGACACTGGCACTGGGAGCATGGAAAGCAGAACAAGAAACAGTCTTTGTACTTGTGCAGCAAGAATGATGGAGTAAGTATTCAAAAGGCAGAAACTGCTGTGAAGCCTTCTGATAGACATACCCACAACAATTAGATAATCCTAGCTGGAATGCCATTGAGAAGCATTTTGTGTTCCAGTTTACAGAAGTGTAACTGAAAAACACTAACTCGGAGCACTGGAAAAACTCAACCAATTCCAATTTTAAAAAGAGAGCTTTTTACTTTAGAGGTTTGGAAACACTTTTTTCTTGATTTTCACATCTCTTTTGTATGTCAGGAAACTAAAATCCATTTCACTGCTATGTATTCTGCACAGACTTCCAAAAGCTGAGTATTGTGCAAGATCAATGCACCAGAATGAAAACATTTACATGCAAAAAGCCCCTGAGGTACTGCCCAAGGAATATATCAGTTAGAGATTTTCTCTGTATTTGAGTTCTCAAACGTGAAACATTCAAGGGAAAAATACCAGGAGGAAGTACAATTTCCATGTGAATGTAAGGGGG
Source organism: Indicator indicator (assembly GCF_027791375.1). NCBI lineage: Eukaryota > Metazoa > Chordata > Aves > Piciformes > Indicatoridae > Indicator > Indicator indicator. The sequence goes on from NC_072013.1 coordinate 35,972,042, forward strand.
ATACCATAACATATCCACAGAAATAAACCTGCTGTAGGAGAGACAGCAATGAAAGACAGTCTATGTTTTCAAGTCAGTGGGTTTATAAACAATTGATAACAAGTTTATCAAGTCTAACATATTAACATATTTCCATTGGCCTGTGGGACATCTCAGTAGAGCACCTAAAACATGCATCCAGACCTGGATTTGCCTTTGCAGTGCCAACTGGTAATGTGCAGAACTCTTGCAGTTATCTCCTACTGTCAATACAGTTGCAGCACCAGTTAGCACCACACTGGGCATGTCTGGGAGACAGGCTGTTTAATTTTCACCCTCTACCTCAATGGATCACCACATCAGCTGGTCTGTCTCCTTCTCTTCTTCCCAAATGGAATTTAAAGCAAGCCCTGGACTTGTCTTCTCCAGTTCCAAACAGGAACCCTGGTCTCCAGTGCTGTTTGTAGGTTGTACTCCACAGACCTCCCTCCGCAACAAGTCTGCTGAAATCAGTGTGACTCTGGTTCTCTCCTAGAAGGAGCTCCATCCTTAACACTTACTTCAGAGGTTCTCCTTTTAAGACTCCAAATTTTGCTGTCAAGCTGTTACTGAGCAGGAGACAACACGAAGAGGACGTGCTGTCCCTACAAAATCCAGCCCCGGTAAACACAACAGGTTAATAAACCCCAATCACCATTAACTCCACATTTTCAGTCACAAAACAAAACGCAGCTGTTTTATCACTTGTACCCCAAACCTGCTTACTCCCTTTCCATACATGTCATTTCTAGAAAAAAATATGTAATTTAAAATCCCTAATTGGATTACCCAATACGTGGCACAGAGCCAGGGAAAACTTCTTGTTAAGGGGATTTGATGAGGTTTCCATTCAACAGAGAAGTTTAAATTGATTCCTTAGGTCCTCTGCTCCCCTTAGATTCAAATGGATTTCATAATCCTATTATCATCAATAAAACTGCCAAGTAATTTAAAATACTTTACGAAATATGCTGAGATGTATCCCTTTTTCTCAAACATGACTCTAGATTCCAGACACTATATGCATGCAAATAAGAGCATGAAACTTAACTTTGAACAGTACCTGCCATTCTGTGTTGTTTTCAAAATATCTGCACTGCTTTCAAAGGGATTAGTAAAGCAAATTCATAATGTTTGATTAATGGAAGAACTGAGCTCCAAAACACTAATAGTCCCTTTGCAAAGTATTACACTGATCACTGGAATTTAAAATCTAGGTTGAATTAAATGTGTAAGGTGCATTTATTCAGCTCTGCTTTTCTTCACATTGGTCTTTGATCTGTTGATATTCCTAGGCCATGCAAAAAAAGAAAAAAAATCCTAAAAATTATCCCTCTCTCACATAAAGCCCTCAATTTTAGATCCTCACAGAAAGCAGCAAGGTTAGGGAAAGCATCTGATTTAATTTTTTAGGTGGTTTTGTTTTGGTTTGGTTTTTGTAGCTTCTGTGTATTAAGAAAGATAGCAAATGAATGCATTGATGTCATAACCAGTGATGTGTTAATTATTAAGGACTCTAAAAGGCTGCATTTATTTGTACTAAATGAGTGTAAATTGTATAATAAGCCCTTTGATCACGACTGGTTGCCTTGCCTTAGCTGTCTCTCTATAAACTTGGTCTTCTCATGTACAGCCTCCCCTCAGAAGTCTGTTAGTGTGCTCATCCTTGCTCTTTATGCACAGAGTAAATGATGTTCTGCAGGAAGCCCTGCATGGGCGTGCTTTCCAAGGACACACTAATCCAGAGGTAGGGGGGATGTGGAACTAAGCTGCAGAGCAGAGTTTCCAGAGTAACTCTTGGATTTACAGTTTGACACTGTAGAATCCTTGTTCTGGGACATCATATAGTATCTGCCTTCATACATCTGGAATCCAAGTCATAATTCCGTTCTAAATCCTTTTTTTATTTTCATCCAACACTCATTAAAACTAAATTGGATACACTCACTTACAACACTTTAGCTGACTGACATCTGCTTTGTATCAGACCTCTTCCAGCATGGCTCAAAGGAGAAGCCAGCATGGTGCAAGCAAGCATTCCAGAACATGGAGGTCAATTCTCTCCTTAACATTGGCCATCCTGTTACAGTGCTGTGACCTTCCTGCTAGCTTGAAGAAACTCTGCAGCAAGGGAATGACTCCGTTGTGTGAGCAGTAATTTCAGCACTTTGTTTTTTCCACATATTTTCCTCAAAACCTTTAGAAATCCACAGGAATGCCTTCAGAGCATCAGGCCTGCATTCATATTTGTGCAATCCATCTGCTGAGGCCAAGTTTTTCCTGTAATTAAGCGAACAGCATGCAGAGCAGTGCTGACCACCTGAAGCCTTCTGAGGCTTTGGTCTGATTGATCTGGGCACTGAGCAGGGAAAGCTGTTAGAGGCACTGGTGCATCCATATCTGCACAAATCGCAGTCTTTCCTGTGCTCATACTCATTTCTCTGCTTGGGAAGTTGAACTGGAATGAAGAGTATGAGTTAAATATTTCATGTTGTGCAGAAATGTATAATTCATGATGAAATCTTTCAGAAAGGAGAAGATAAGACAGAACTACAAAAGCTTTAAATAAACTATTTTCTTTAGCTTGTAGAAAGACTGCTGGAATAGTACTTTCCCCTTTCCTGGTGGTGGTATAAAGAAAATTAGAAAAATAACATGCAACAGTAAAAACAGAAACACAGAAAGCAGATGTGAGACATTATTTGTTATTGTTCATAAGCAGAAGCAGTTGATGTTTTATACATGCTTCTCCAAAGGCACTGAGTCACACTTAGCTTCCCCACATTTCCCACTGTCCCACAGGAACAAGATGTGCTGACCCCAACATGCAAACTGCTCTCCATGTTGTTAATTTGTTGGGCCAGCCTTGTAAGTCAGGGACGAGGATAATTAACAGCGCAGCTCTTACAGGGCAAGCCCTGGGCTGGTGAGATGGCTACTATGGTTTCAGCAGCCTGATTCTTTTTGGGTTCATCCCACTGGCACTTGGGGTGGCCTGGATGATGTCTGTGCATGACTGCACCCCCAGGAAGGGCATTGGGCTCTGGTTGCTGGCTTCCATTCAGGAACAGGCATGGGGTGCATACCCCTTTGGCTGCCACACGGTGCCCAGTCATCCCAGCAGCTGCCAGGTTGCCCTTCCCTGGAAGAAGACTGCCACTCATCCCCAGATTGTGTTTCTGTCAAAACAGCACGACTGCAGAGAAGCCAATCATTTATTTCTGCAAATATGTTTATTTCAGTCATTTATTTCTGCAAAAAAAAAGCAACTGATGCTGAGGGGTCTCCCCTGGCCAGGCCTGTTACTGTCCTTATTTAAGCCTTGCTGAGCTTCAGTTCTCTCTTTGCCTTGATTTGTGCTGCCCTCTGAGGAGCACAAATCCTGGACCAGTCCTCCATCATGACAAAAAACTCTCCTGTGCTGGAGGGCTGGGAAAAGGTGGTAAAAAATATTTCCAGCATATCTGAGAACCACAAACATTCCTGTCAAGAGGCACCCTGAGAAGAACCTGGCTCTGACCTTTTTGTACCCTCCCTTCAGGTATTTATCCACATTGATATGATCCCACTAAGCCTTCTGCAGGCCGAGTAGTCCCAGCATTCTCAGCCTTTCCTCATATAGAAGAGATGTCCCAGACCCTTCATCATCTTTGTGGGCCTTCATTGCACTTCCTTCAGTATCTGATATCTCTCCTGTACTGGAGACTTCAGCCCTGGACACAGTCCTCCAACTGTGGCCTCACCAGTGCTGTGAAGAGTGGAAGGATCATCTTCCTCCACCTGTTGAGCACTGACCTTAACAAAGATATCTGAAAAAAAAAATCTAAAGCCATGACAGAAAACAAACAAAAAAACCCAAACAAAACAAAACAAATCATTTTGGGGGTCTTTCATGCTTGCTGTAGCAAACAAAGATCTTGGATGAGTGATCTTCAGTTTTTTCAGCCCACATTTCAAGCGATTTCCAGTACAATGAGACCTTCTGGTGTCTCTCTGAAGCAGGTCTCTGAGGAAACAGTTTTGGAAACTGGAAATATGCCCAAGAGAATTTGTGCTCTATCTTCCACCACTTCTCCAGGGCATGCAAGGTTTCACATATGCTCCAAAAGCACTAACTGCTGTTTAGCTTCTCCATTAAAATACTCTACTTTGCTCTGTTTCTGTATCAGAGACCCAGGCTATCCACTGACAGTTTACAAAAGCAGCAAATTAGTGCTGTGCTCCCTTTGGTTTCAGGTAGAAAATAACCACAGAGCTTTGACAGCTAAACAACAGACAGTTGTTGTTGCCTCTGTGCTTTGTTTGAAGAAATCCATACCAAAAAAGCCATGGACCATATTTTTACACAACATTAATCATGCCTATGAGACACTATTGCAGTCTAAGCAAGAGAGAGGCTGCTGGAGCCACGCTCAGCCCTCCCTGAGACACAAACAAGGACAGCTACTAGGGGAAAAAAAAATTAAAAAAAGATCAAGGGAACTATGTATCATCCCCCAGCCAGGCTGAAGGCTTAAAGCATGGAAACAAGTCCATGACCAGGGGACCAGGAAAACCCCCTTCTTGCCCACCTCACCCTCCCCAGTGCCTCTGTACAACAGGTGTGAGGCTTTGGATATGGAAGGCCAGTCAATGAATCTACACCAGACGTGTTGCCAAGGTCAGAAAGGACTACCCCCCACACCATGACTCCCTTCTGAAAGGAACACAGGGCCCAATACACTAGACAGGTAATCAGCGATGTTGGTAGAGCTGCTAGTTTGAAAACCCAGCATGGTGTCCATGCCTTACACACCTTGACTTTGCCTGATTGCTCCTAAATATTCCCTCTAGCTGTTTAAAGAGGTTTTATTCAAGAGAAGACAATCTCAGCTGGAAAATCTTGGTGCTTCTGCAGACCACAGTTTTGTTGTCTCCCAAAATAAGGAACTGCTTCAGTTCTAGTGATTCCCCTCTCCACCCTATCGGACTGGCACATATGTAGGTCCAAATGACACTGGGATAAAGACACTCCCTGGCCAGCATACAGATTGCCATCAGTGGTTTTGTGCATGAATTCCCTCAGACACTGAAGATGCAGCTTCTTAGAAGCGTAGGCATCAGAGACCAGATCTTTGTTTTGCAGATGCAGATGAAGGTCTCCCCACACCCTCAGAGGGGCACCATGCCTCATGCCAAAGGAGATTACCCATAACATGCCACAAGCTATCACTTTGCTTTAGCCAATTTGGTGAGCTTTAGTGACTCCCACAAGCTGAGAAGTGCAGGAGACATCAATATTTAATACCAAGACATGGAGAGCTACTAGCAGCTGAGGCTGGCTCAGCCTTTGCAACCCAAAGTGAGGGAGGAAGTCTGGAAATCACAGAATCATAGAATTGTTTGGGTTGGAAAAAACCTCTAAGATCATCAAGTCCAACCATCAACCCAACACCACCACGGCCATTAAACCATGTCCTGAAGTTCCATGTCCACACATTTCTTGAAGACCTCCAGGGATGGTGACTCCACCACCTCCCAGGGCAGCCCATTCCAGTGCCTGACAAAATCAGAAACTAAACCCAGGCTGTCTGCAGCCAGTCATGACAGATGATCTTTGCCCTTTTCACTCTGTGTTGTACACCTGCCTGAGACATGCAGTGCTAATTGCAGGCTGGTACCAGGCTACCTAGAGGTGTTTCATGGGGTGAAGCAGATTTGCTGCTGGCAGGGGCACCACCTTCAGCATTCCTCTGCCATTCCAAGGCATTGCTGCCAGAGCAGCAGGTCAGTCACTCTCCTCCAGCCAGGAACATATTTCAAAATTAGGGTTCAGCTTCTGGACAAATTCACATCAACAGTGGCTGCCTCTTGCTGGCCTCCAGCTGCTCTCCAACGGGGTCCTGCTTTCCTAGGGGTCTGGATAGGGGGTTGGCTGAAGCACTCTCTTGTGAAGTTCAGAAGTGTGGGTGCTTTTCCCTGCAAAGCATAGCAGAAGACTGAACCCAGCTCTATTATTTATTCTGGTTTAAGGGCAGATATGCACATGCTGGGAAGTTAAATGTGTTCAGGAACATTCTCTGGCACCAAGCCTGTAAGGCATGATGTAGGTGCTGCTCCTAATGCTAAGCTGTCACAAGGGGTCACAACCAGAGCAGGGATGCTTCATCCCACTGCCTGCCAGTACCAGTCCTCTATTTGCTCCATAAACATCTGTTCTGCAAGGACTGGATTTCACCTTCATCTTTGGTTCTGTTTTTTGGGACTTGTTTGTTGCAGCAGGACCAGTCACCCCCAGCCCACCAAACTGAACATTAGCTCAGGACTGGCAGGCCTTTGCTGGTCACTGCTCGCCCATGCTAGAGACTGGTCAATGGTGCTTCACAGATCCATCTGCCAATGGTGCAGGTAAATGTCTTGACTTTCTCAGACACACAGCAGACATCATGAGTGGTGGTGTGGTCATCTGGTGTGGCATGGAAAGGATGCCTTCCTTTGCAGTCTCATCAGGCTCAGATGATAACTTGAAGATCAGCATTTCTTCTGAGCCTCTGAGGCCATCAAGGGAGGACTGTTCAGGGACAACCCTCTCCATGTTCACAGCCATGGTGGACACCTCAGCTGACACCTCAATCCATAATACTGAGCTCCTGTAGTAAGAGTCCCACACTGCCCTGTGGCTTTGCAGTCAGGCCCTCTCTATCGTCTGCCTTGGGACAACCAGCCTCAGAAAAATCAAGTCAGTGTGTGAGCAGCACCCGAATAAGGAGAGCAGTGCATTAAATATGCAGACAGACCTTTCCAAGGGGCCAAGAACACCAGCACGCTCTGGAAATTGCCAGGTGGCATCAGGTAGCACTGAATAAAGTTAAAAATTTATTGGTGGCGTTTCACACAAACCTAAGTAAATAGACAAATAGACCTAACAGGAGCCATTTGTGTGAAAGGACAAGGTGAAATCTGTGATCAGCAATTCCAGTAAAGGGCACCAGCCTCAGACTTCGGGTAAACAGAAAAAGTAGAAAATGGCTCAAAACAGAAGACTGTGTCAGGGGTCTTGTATTACAATTAACTGCTTTTTCAGGCTTCCCTGTTGAGATTGCTTTCAGCTTGCAAACTCCTGCTATGTATGAAATGCTAACATCATTAGCTTTACTAAATGAACTTGGCTACCAAATCCCCTTTCTCCTCTGCTGAAACAGCATCTGGGACAGTGCTAGCGTGGAGCATCCCCATCATTCTGCCAGTGTCCTTATCGACCTTTCCTCAGATCTTTAAAATATCTCTGGATGAATTTACACTTGAAATTGAATAGCTCTTTTCTGCTCAAGGGTGTTAGTGCATTAGAAATGTCATCCTTTGAAAGAGGTATCGCAAGGCATTTAGTTATAAAAAGTAAAACAATTTTATTACTTGACAAAGACAAGCTTAAAACATTTCAGTTAAGAGGCACAGCTGATTTTCACCTAAATACAGAAGGAGAAATACAGTGTCAGTTGTTTCCCAACGCCAGCTTATCACAAAGCTGATGCAGCAAACTTGTGCTTATGCCTTCCTGGGGAAAAATGATTTATTTCTTTTTTCTCTCCGCTAACAAAACATAAGAGCACATAGCAAGTGCAAAGAGCCAGCCAGATAACAGAGCAGATGGTGAAGAATTCTAATGTGCTTGGAAGGGGTCGTGAACAATCAAACACTCTGCACTTGCCCTTTGATTAATTTTCTGGTAAAACAGAGGATTCCAAGCTCTTTGTGCATACTTACACTTATTGCTGCTTGAACACACATCACAGAGGGTTTGCTGCAATTCCTTAGCACTGCACATGTAACTCACCTATCCAATGCTCATTTTATAAACACCTTTGCTGTATGACAACTTATGGCAGATATGTCATTGAGTTTGGTGTAGGGGTACAGCTCTCATCAGACTTGGGTGTAAATTCATCAAAAGTAAGTTTTAAACCAAAGACAACTGCCCTTCTTGGTCACAGGAGAGGAGCAAATGCCCATGTGCAAGCTGCATGTCTGGTATATAACCATGTATCTGGTGATAACTAATCTCCACTCTTCAAGTTATAGCCAACATTCTCCTGCTTTTTATTTTCCTCTCTTTACCTTCTGAAGTTTTGTTTTGTCTCATTCATTAGAAGCTGCAGACCGGCCCTCAATGGCAAAGATTTAAAATGTTGAGACCCAGTATGTGTGCCCAGCCACTGGCAGGGCCTGCAGGTATGCAGCATGGTCCTGGCAAGGCTGGGGCTGCCAAGGGAGCAATTGAAGCAGCAGTGAGAAGGAGCATGGTGTCACTGCTGCCATTGACCTGTTAATGACCACCCTGCCTCACTGCTCTTCCAGGGTGCACATCTTGCAGCTGACTCTGGGATGGGCAGGATCCCAGAAGCCTCAGTACTGGATGCGACAGGTGAGAATTGATCTAGCCACTCAGTATCAGCTTGAATTTATCCTTCCTCCTCACTGGCTATCCCTCTCATGCAGCCATGGCTGCACAATGGCATGTGCTCTGGTCACTGAGCTCTTTATAGCCCAGCCAGCCACAGGGAAAAGCCACAGCAGAACCTGGTGGTACCATTAGTGGCATATCCCCAGCTTGAGCCCTGAGGAGATGATGTAAATTTAATGTTGCAAAGGCAACACTCTTTCACAAAGAATCAAGGGGAGATTTTTTTTTTTTTCTTTCCAGTGTGGGTGGTGTGAGTGTGGAACAGGTTGCCCAAGGAAGTTGTGGATGTCCCCTCCCTGGAAGCATTCAAGGCCAGGTTGGACGAGGCCTGGTATAGTGAAAGGTGTCCTTGCTCATGGCAGGGAGGTTGGAACTGGATGATCTTTAAGGTCCCTTTCAACATAAACCATTCTATGACTAACACCACTGATGTGTGGCAGGCAAATGTGGGACAGGCAAACCCAGTGTACCAGTGTTAACCAGATAATGGAACACACGTGAAAATCAGACACCTATGCACAAGTTGCCCTTCATTTCAATAAAATGCCCACAGACACTTGCCTTCAAATGTTTGCCACAGAAAGAATAAAACCTTTGGTCTTACCTGAAACCAGAAGCAAGCTGAGAGCAGTGCTTGTTCTAGTAGGAGGCTGCAACCCTGTCTCCAGGGCTCCCTGGGAAGTGTCTGCCCTTAGAAGCCTTGCTGTGCTGGCTCCTACTGAATTTCATCCAACTCAAACACTGCTGAACACAATCTGGAAGCCTCTGTGTAATTCCAGCCTCCCTGCCACATGGTGCCATGTGCAATGTCTGGGACCTCTGCAGGGAAAACCAAATACTTGTCCCTGCTGCTCCTATTTCTACCCCTTGGATGAGACTGAAGAAATAGATAATACCATAGAAAGAGTTTTTGAAGTTAGATTAGCATAAATAAGGAGCAAAAAGCTATTATAAATTGATTAATTAATTTTAATGGTTATGTAGCTCTTGTTTCTATTAGAACCCTAATATATGCAGCATAACAAGAATTATAATTAGTAACTAATATTATAATGTCTTAGTTAATTCACAGGTGAGCAACAGACCACTTTGCCTCTGAACACCTGAATGCTGATGTGGAAATATCCTTTTGCCTGTTCCCATGGCAATTTTTATGTGTGCTGTTGAAATGACCAGGTCTCTTCAGCAGATTTTAATTCTCAGTTACACCAAGGTTCTGCTTCATCTGCATCCCAACACAAGAGAGCAACCCACACAGCTTAGATGTCTCTGCACAGTCAATCAATACCAGCTCAGCATCCAGGCCCCTTCTGTGCTGTGCTCCCCTTCAGATGTCATCAATCATTTATTCATAGTGGAGGAGTCAGTAGCTGGAGTCAGCAGTTCATGGCAGGCTGTCAATCTGTCACTGTCACTCTCCAGGAGACCTAGAAACCCATTGCTCTCTCCTAGGATTACATCTCGCATCAGGGAGCGTTTCCCATCCAGACAGCACATGGCAAAGTGTTGCCAGATGCCCTCTCCAGCAGACAGGACCCACTCTGCCTGTGTAGGGCCACCTCTGACCTGGAGAGAAGCATGGGGGAGACCACATTGTGGTGGTGTCCTAGCAGAGGTCTGCAGCTGTGCCATGCCCAGGGAGAGTGGGTGCCCCAGAGGGAAGATGCTGTTGGTCAGGCTGGGCATGCAGTTGCAGCAACAAGCTGTCACCCAGCACCATGCTGTCCCTGGAGCACTGGTCATAGACACTCCTTGTCCGTGGCAGCTGCTCTGCTGCACTCTCTGTCCTCAGGGCTCATCCCTCCTTCCCAGCCTCAGCCTTGCTCACATGCAAGTTGCCACAGGACAATGCATGTTACATGTGACAATCAGCCAGAGCTTCCCTGTTGTTAGTGAACAGAGGTTTTCCTGCTTCATTCAGCGATTCTCTTGTTTGAGGCCACATTATTCAACATGCACAAGGGCCTGTACAGACACTGGCTCCTTAAAGACTTTCAGCAGCCTTTTCCTGTCCATGACCTCAACACGTAGAACTGTGAGATGTGCATTGTTTCTGGTTTTTCAGAAAGGCCTATCCTCACCTTACCCCTCTGCCTTTCCATACATGTCTCTTCTCATACCAAATTTTCATTAAAAGCTGGGGAGCAGTCCAGAGAAGTGAGTGAAAACAATTGCTGCAACCACTAAGCACTGGCAAATTAAGCCATGTGTAAACCCGAGTCCCAGGTTTAAGATTACCAGAGTTAGCATCAAGGTGAGAGTTTGTGAGTGGGAGGCAAACTACAAAGAGCCAATATTCATCAGCCCAGATGTAGGTAGAAGCAACAAAAATATGCTGCTGCACCTACTAATGGAGTACTTGAGGAGACTTTAACAAGCCTGATACATCTCTAAAAATAAAGTGCACAGGTGTGTCTTGAATTGTGGAGAGGATTTTTAATGTAATAAACTGTGACAAACTGATAATATAATTAGCAGCATTCATTCAGCAATCACAAATGTTGTCAAACATTGATGCTCTGTTTTTTTCAGAGGCTTGACAAAGAGATTGGCAGTCCTCATAGGGAAGTGAAACAAGATTTATGCTATTTAGTCCAAGGATTCCTTCTGTCCCCTCTGGTGTTTGATCAAAATAAATGAGAAGTATTGTGTGCTGCATACACCACTGACTGAACCTCGTGTTCTAAAGATAATTCCCTAAAGCCCACAGCAAAATAAACAAATCCAGCCTGTCTGTTGAGGATCTGCCTTGCTTAGATGTATGTTCAAAGATAAGTTTCTTCTTTTTCCTCCATTTACCACAAGATCTATCCATGGGTCTATGGCCAACAGGCTTGGTAGATATTAATTTGAGATTAATAAAAATGGGGAAAGGTGAAGGAGAGAATAAACTCTAGACTTTTACCCAGAAGTTTTGCAAGCAAGATCTGGGCCTCGATGCTGGCCAGGCCTGAACTAGATGGTACTTTAGTTCATCTTCATGTAGGATTACACAGCCCTCGGTGGGCATCCCCTGCCAGCTGTTCTAATCCATCATAATTTTCTTATCTTTTGGGTTTTTTTTGGGAAACAGTGGGCTGATGCACACCAAGCTGCTGACCAGAAGCTGTCTGCGTTTGCTTGTCAGGCTGGGCAGGAATGCCTTCGGGCTTCTCCCTTCTGACCAAATGACTAATTCCAGCAGCTGAACATATGGCACAGATGCTCGCTTTTATTAAATCACTATTAAATCTCTCTAATTAAATCAATACTAAATCAAATTTTGTTCATTATTCCTATTTTTACATTGCTAACCATTTCAGTCACTGGTGTGCAGTCTCTAGGCTGTGTCCCAGGCTGAAGGGACTCTCCCCTCACAATCTGAATGAAGAGTGATGAGTTCAGCTCCTCACTTCCTCCTGCCTCTCGGTCCTACACTCACAGCTCATAGACAATCACCTTTGATGTGTATCACACTGCAGCAGGAGTCCTGCTCTCAGCTCTGGCTGCAGAGCTAAATGATTGAGAGGAAACCTGAGCTGTGCCCCCAAGCCAGCCACCACAGTTCTGCCTAGATGGGCCCATCCCACTGTCTTGCTGATTCTGGCTGATCCCAGCAGATTCCAGCTGTGCAGCCAGCCTGGCCCAGCCATGCCACACCACTGTGTTTGCTTTGGGATCAGCAGCACACCCCTGATCTTTTTGGGTTTTCCAACGTGCCGTAGTCATTGCAGCCATGATTTTGTTCCACTGTGCTCTTCTTTCCACACAAAACCTTAAGAAAACAGGAGGGTTTCCGGGCAGTGACAGAAAATGATTGTACAGCACAAACATGGAGGAGGAATCCTGCCCCCTCCGCTTCCCAGAGCAGCCAACTCTTTCTCTAATTAGCAAGGATGGTCCCACCTCCATCATTACTCTGGCATTAAAGCGCTTTTCAAGCATTTTATGAGGGATTTTATTTCCAGCAGCTGCATGCTGGAGGTGTTTACCATGCTGGTCACAGACTGCACTCACCACAGCTCCCTTAGTGGTCTGCCCAGGAGCAGCCACCTGCTGCAGCTGGTGGCCCTGGAAATGCACCGGCCATTTGCCAGCTGCTGTCCCTGGAGAGCTGATCTCATGGCAAATACTCTGGCATCAGGTTCTCATCACATTTATCAGTACCAGAAGAGTGGTTTTGCACAGCCAGGCTTTCTGCATGACCTTCAGTGATGGTTTTTGTAACCCTCACTGTACTGCTTGGTCCCTGATCTACCAAGGGAGTTGCGGTAGGAATGGAGATTTAAGTGAGAGGATGTTCCTCTCCGTGCTCACACTGACCTGCCAGTGAGAAATGGGGAAAGAGCTTTTCGTTTAAAATTAGCATATGTCCTTGAAATGTCCTTACCCTAGAGGGACAGCAGCTCCATGACTGTCTCAGTGGGATAAAGCATCAACCCTCATGAGAGGAGTGGGCTGTCAGGAGCATCTGACCAGACCCTGAGCCAGGCACAGCACTACTCACTGTGGTTTTCCTGGCACTACAAATAGACAGACAAGGCAGCAGAAGGAAGAGCAGGAGAACAGAACTCCTCTCCATCTAGACTAAATATGCATCAGAAGGTCGTGCCTGCCCCCAAGGAATTTGCTCCACTCCATCATTTTTCTGAGAGATGTGTGTAGGCCTCATGAGAGCAATTGTGGTAACCAGGTAGAAGAGTCCCTCCATCATCTGCAGCCTTCACTTCCCAACCTGAGGGTTCTGCTCCTTCCCCAGGCTCTGCAGAGATGCAGGTTGCTGGTGTGATGAAACAGGCTCTGAGCAGCTGGTTCTGCATCCTTAGTTCCCAGAAGCTCTGAACTATCTCAATAATGACTGCAAATGATGCTTTCCAAATGGTCCCCAAGAGCTAGACACAGTGTTTCCAGGAGATAACTATTATTTGTTCCCAAAATTACATTGAGTAGAACCATTGAAGAATCTTTTGTGCACTGAGTCATATTCTGCTAACCAGAAAAGACAGCAAAAAAAACCTTACAACTGCCCAGATATTAACCATTATCTGTCAGTACAGATTAATAGCACCCAAACTTCACTGCCTAAGAAGCTACACTTGCCTAATAAAACAGCAGTAGTTTTTATGTGAGACCTCACTTTAATCCTTCTGTATTCCTGGGCTGTTTAGTCTGCCTCGCTTCAAATGTCAAATTTAATCAGTATGCCACCTTCTGTTCAAAGCATGCTTCTTAAATAAAACTTTGATAGACATTTGTCTTACATAAAACTTATCCTTCCATGCAAAGATCAAAAGCAGAACACTGAAGGGAGGATTTGTCTAAAATCAAAGACATACTCTTTCTCTAGCTGTCTGCTAAGTGCCTTATCCTCAGAGTTCATTTCACTTCCATTACCCATCACCCAGTGCAGACACTGCCACCACCAAATCAGCAAATTAGCAATTTATCTCTGCAGTTGCTCACTAAGGCATGGTGTAGATGAGATGGAGCATGCTGCCCATGGGTGTCCATGAGCCCTTAGACATTTGTCTCTAGATGGGTGCTGTTGTGTTACCCAGTGAGCAGTGGATTTATTAATGTGCTTACATACTTGATTATTAAAAGGCATCGTGCTGCTTCTGACTGCCCAGCTTCAGTTTCCACAGCTCAGGGAAAAGCACCTGACTTGTCACAACTGGCTGAAAAGGCTCCTGCAGCCTTTCTGCTTTTGTGTGCTGAGCACAGAAACTCAGAGAGGTCACTGCACGCAGGATGTGCTCCCAAGCAAATAGCCAGCTTCAGTGTACACTGTCAGTCTACTCTCTCTCTTTATATCCACACATATGTATGCACACAGGTGGGTGCATATAGATAGAAAGACAGATAGATAGATAGATAGATAGATAGATAGATAGATAGATAGATAGAAAGATAGAAAGAAGAAAGAAAGAAAGAAAGAAAGAGAAAGAGAAAAAGAAAGAAAGAAAGAGAAAGAAAAAGAAAAAGAAAGAAAGAAAGAAAGAAAAAGAAAAAGAAAGAAAGAAAGAATGAAAGAAAGAAAGAAAGAAAGAGAAAGAAAGGGAGAAAAAGAAAGAAAAAAGAAAGAAAGAAAGAAAGAAAGAAAGAAAGAAAGAAAGAAAGAAAGAAAGAAAGAAAGAGAAAAAGAAAGAAAGAAAAAGAAAGAAAGAGAGAAAGAAAGATAGAATGAACGAAAGAAAGAAAGAAAGAAAGAAAGAAAAAAAGAAAGAAAGAAAGAAAGAAAAGAGAAAGAAAGAAAAAAGAAAGAAAAGAAAGAAAGAAAAAAGAAAGAAAAGAAAGAAAGAAAAGAAAGAAAGAAAGAAAGAAAGAAAGAAAGAAAGAAAGAAAGAAAGAAAGAAAGAAAGAAAGAAAGAAAGAAAGAGAAAGAAAGAAAGAAAGAAAGAAAGAAAGAAAGAAAGAAAGAAAGAAAGAAAGAAAGAAAGAAAGAAAGAAAGTAAGAAAGAAAGAAAGAAAGAAATGTTTATGCATACAGGTGCATGCTTCCACTCTGTGCTAAGCTAAGGGAATCCAAATATATCACAGACAAAAGCATATCCCAACCTCTGATACATTTTGCATAGCAGTAAGTGTAGTCATGCAGATGAGTGCAAGGAAATTGTTTCAAATTTAATTTAAATAGCCATAAAATAAACACAAGGATGTAAAAATGTGTGCCCCCTTTGTCACTGTGCACAAGGGCTGAAGAAGTGACAGTGGGATGTTCATCATCACTAAGAGAGGTTCTAATTCTGCCGAGCACAGGGTGTGCACACACTGCGGGACTGTGCAAACACTGTCACCAGCTTTAATCAAGTTAAACCTCAGTCATTTCACTCAGCATTATTTCATTAGAAGAACTGTGCTGTGAAAAAAAAAAAATCCTTAATTAACATTTTATTAAATTAATTATTTCTCTCTGAGGAGATTTGAATTTTATTAAATTGCTTGATAGAAAGAAAACACATCTCAATATGGATACTGCATTAATTCACTGCAACCCATAAGCTTCCGTTTCTGTAATAGTTGCCATTTGTATTGATCTTTGTAAAACTTCTCAAATCAATAACTTTTCCCAGAGGATAAATTTTGCCTGGAGTCAGAGACCATACAAAGAGAAATGTCATGCCTCAGACTCCTGGAATGTCTTGCAAGCATACAATGAGACATGAAAAAGAGGCAGAGAAGCAGCCATGTTATCTTTGCCTGAAGGAAGAGAACTATGTTGATTTTATTAGCTGTGCAGATACTATACAATTCAGGCTCTTTGTTCAAGTTAGTCTGGCCAATTTGGCAGCTGGAGCCTCCTCTGGAACCTTCAATCCCCTGTTCTGCTGGAACATCTATTTCCTCTCCATCAGATATCATTCAGAAGAGCATCTATCCATCACCTCTTATGCCGTTGCAGCTTATGCCATTGCAGCTGGGCAGCTCTCCACAGCACTGGGACATCAACCCCATTGCTGTACAAGTGAGACCTGCAGCCATTCCTCACACAGGAGCAGCTCACACAGGAGCAGCCCACAAGTGCTGTCTTCCCAGTCTGGTTCTCCTGCAGCTGGAAGGCAAATCCCAGCTGGTGTGATGCTCCCTGAAGGGTGAAGTCGTGCCACCTCCACAGAGCACATGAGCTCTCAACCCCCAGGGGTGAGAAATCAGGCAAGGAAGAAAAGAGACCAGCAAGTCTGAGTCAAGACCTGCTGGCCAAACTAAATGGCAAGTAGGAACCGCACAGGCAATGCAGAAGTCTGGGTTTAGGGTCAGGTAGGTCCCAGGCCATCGACCTTACCCCCCAAGCACACGGACTGAGGGCTGGGCATCCCCTTACCAGCTTGTGCTGCACAATGACAGCCCGGGTCTGAGGATGGCAGCCTGGCACCAGTCAGGCAGCCTGAGGCAGGTGCCCAGGCCAGCAGCCCTCTCCCACACACTTTGACGCAGGGCTGCCTGCCCCAGGGTGATGGTGCCATCAGCACAGCCCTTGCCATGCTCCCTGTATCCTTCCCTCTGCCTCACAGGGCTCACCGGGCTCACCAGCTCCTGCCTTCCAGACCCACGGAGAGGAAGCCCTGTTCTCAGTTATCCAACACAGGAGTTTGAGGACAATCATTAGTATTCACATAAAGTACCTCTGAAATCACTCCTCTCCATAATTATGCTCAAATTCATTAGCAAGGATATGAGAACTATAATTAAGTTCCAAGATTTTGTGAGCTCTAGACACAACCAGAACTTGTTATGAAGGATGGCTACTGGGGTCACCAGCATCAAGGAGGTAAAACTGCACCCACAGCAGTGGGAATATATTGATTCATAATCTGGAATCACATTTTTACTGTGGTTTCTTTTACATCACCATGGTATAAAATTTAACTTTAATATCTGATCTCTGCCTTTTTCTTTCTGTTGCTGAAAAAAAAAAAACCAACACCGCACAGATAAGCTAGTTTACTATGCTGGTTAAAAATACCCTGGTTTTATACCCTACTGAAGTCTAGGGGAAATTCTGGAAAGGATTCAAAACCATAATTCAGAGAAGGTAACTACACCCAGAGATCTTTTAAACACTAACTAGCTGCTGACCAGTTAGCTGTTCCAGTAATTATGAAGAATTTTCCTTCAGTGGGAGTTACTCAATATAGGTTGGGTACTTCCAGGGACTGTCTCTATATAATACCTGAGAGTTCAGGGCATGGGTTGGGAACAACCCAAAAGAAATGTTCAAGGCATTGCACATGAGGTTGGTGGACTGTTCTAGTCTTACAATCCAGCCTTCTCCTTCTGAAATCAGTGTTTTTCTACTAATTTCAAGATAATATCATTCCATTCCTGTAACCTATGACACTTCAAAATTTATTTAAAATTAAATAATTTAAAATATTTAAAGAAGGTAATGATGCAGCAGTGGAAGCAAGCACAAAGGTCAGAAGCCTCTGCATATCTGTGGATCTGTGACTGGGTAGGGATTGCAGCACCAGAGTGGGATGGGTTGCAGAACAAGGCTGTGGCAATGGCAAGGTACTGGTGACCCTGGTGGGCTGGAAAAGGGTTCAGGGTCAACAGAAAGGGGCAGCTCAAGTGCCCAGAACTTGGAGTTCAGCAGGGTGCCTGCAACTACACTGGCTGCTAAGGAAAGGTTAAGGAAACAGGGTCATTGGTCACTGGGACAGGGAATAACGGAGGCCACAGACAAGGTGGGGGTGTGCAGTGCCACCCTTGTCCTGATTCCCTGTGGCCAGGTCTGTCCTCAGTGACAAGTCCCTGTGCAGAACCCAGAGGAGGGCAGCTTTGCCACAGTGGTGGGTGTACATCACTCACCACTTCAATCCTGTGCCTAAACACAACATGGACTGTGAGAACAGCCTGAATAAGTTACACCCTGGGCACAAACACCCTCAGTGTAGCCTCCAGATTGCTGTGCTATGCTGGGAGCATCTCTGCTCCTGGCTGATGTGCACAACCTTGAACTAAACCCAGCAAACAATAACCATCCCAGCCAAAAACCAGGAAAAAAGAATCCATGAGAACTGTAGTCCACGCAACTTCATAACCACTTTGATCTGTTATTTTGGGGGGACAATTTTGCTGATGGGCTACTACACTACACTCTCCCTTCCCTCCTCATGATGCATGTATCTGATAATTTTCATATTGTGTTCCCAGAGATTTCTGTAGAAGTACCACTGCAACTGTGCTGTGCTTGCTGAGAAGTTCCTGGGGCAAAAGCTTCCACCTTCCCTTGTTGTCTTCAGCAGCTGACATAGCAGTGTGACAAGCATGAGAGTATCTCTTCGCATACCTTGGGAAGAGATTTGTGTGACTTGTAAGTCAGGTAGACCAGAGAACCTTTGATATTAATGCTTGCATGTTCCACTTTGGAAAGGCAGATGAAGGGTTGCAGTGATAAATACCAGCAGAGCAGAGGGACATCCAGCAGTCCTGCCAGCACCTGGTAAGGTGTGGGTCCTGGGCAGGACTAAGAGAGGCACAGGCAGCCCAGGATGGTGGCACAGCCCTGCATGAAAGAGACTGGTCCTGCTCAGGGGGGGAATCCTGCCTTTCTTGGTGTCCCAGGGCACAGGACACCCAAACCCAACCCTTCAGAAAGAGGTTTCTGTTATCTGCTTGTCTCCTCCCAAACAACACCAAGGGACAGCTTCCCCTGGGAGGGAAAACCTGCAGAGACAGGCTGTGCAGGTCCATACTTCCATGATGATTCAGAGCCAGTCCTCAGACAGTGTAAATGAGGAACGCTTCACTGGAGATGGTTTCCATTCATGCACCCTGTACAGGCACGAACTGTTTGGAGGAAGGGTAATAAATGGGTATGTGACAAGTGATGACTTTCCATTCCAAACACTTCTTAAAGCATCTGAAAAGGCTCTAAACAGGGATGAGATGAGACTCTCACTCACAGGAACTGTTTTCACCTTGGCAGGTGCCACATATGGCATCTGTTACACAGTGAAATCCTGACTTTTATTTTAAAGCAGGAACACAGAGAAGTTCAAGAACTATTAGAAGTTAATTGTTTTCTGTCCTACTCCGATAATGGCAAATGGGTAAAAAAATACATTCAGCACAAAACCTCAGGTAATAAAAGCTCCCATTGCTGAGCACATACCCATAATTTTCCTCAAGAACAAACAGGAATTTGTACACTTTTCTTTACTTGAATCATAACTGTGTTTCAAACATGGATGATTTATCTGCTTCCCTTTCTGTTCTTCTGCCACGTTTGGTTATATATGTGAGAATAAAACCAAGATGCTCTGTGGAGCCTGAGAGAGCAAAAATTGCACAGTGCCCTGCAGAGAGAATCCGTTATCCTCATCAACTGTTATTTAAATGGAGAGCAGTAAATCTTAATCTGTTTTCAGGGGGCCACGCACTGCACATTTTGAAGCACAGTTATGAGATTTATCTGATTTAGCGACACCGTTATTAATGAGAGTAGGAAACAGCAGCAAATGTGTCTCTCACTTGGTCTCTGGTATCTCACAGCTGTTGTCAGATGGCACAACAGAGACATGTTCCCCAGAGATGTTTTTTTTCAGTAAGAAACAAAATCAAACGAAACAGGAGAGATTGTCACTGCAGGCTCTGAGTGGGAACAGGCACAGATGAGCTGTCCTACAGGACCAGCTCTCAGAGCCGACCCCGCCACCTTCTGCGGTCCACAGGCAGAGATGTGGGGAGCTCTCCTGGGGTGGATGTCACTGCCAGGGATCCTAGTGGGTACCCACAGCTCCCAGAGAGCCTTGCTTGGGCCAGCACCTGCGCTGGGGTTCAAGAGGGCCAGGCAATCCACCAGAGAGCTGCTTCCCAGCCAGGCACAAGGACAGAGCTGAGCAAAGTGTTTCCCGGTCCCCAAGGCCAGTGTCTCAAGCCATTTTGCCAGGTGCCTCATATTACACAACTGCCTTGCAGGGGAAAAGCTGGTGCAGGGGTCATGGCCCACATCACTAATGCAGCTCCTTTTACAGCCTTTCAGCCCCCACCAGCATGTCCTGTCTCCTGCCACTGCTCACCCTGACCTTGCTACTCACTTTCTTCCCCAGCCCAGCACCAGCATGGCCATTCCCTGATCCTGACCCAGATGAGGGTTTGTGGGAGGGAGGGGTCAGTCACCCTGACCTTGCTCAGCACAATTAACTCAGTGTACAAGAGCCATGTTTATGTTGTACCTGCACTGGGCTGATCAGAGGGAAGGAGAGCAAAGCTCCACAGATTTCAGCAGCATTTCTGGATGTGCACAACATTTAAGGACAGCACAGGAGCAACATACATTAGCAGCTGCCCTGTGACACCAGGCTGAACACAGATTCTGCCATCTGCTTTTGCCTTTCAGTGACTTCCTTTTTCCTTTTAATGCTCTACAGCCCTGCTCACTCCTCCTTAGGATGAACACATGAAGCATCAAATGCCAACAGCCCTGCAGCCTGCCCTGGGCACAGCCCCTCTGGTCCCTGTCAGGTGATGCTCTTCACAGAGTGCTTCTCCAAGCCAAGGACCTGCTGACTTCCTAAGGCCTCTAATACCCCATTCTGTAAGCTTTAATTGATTTGGACTTTGGTTATAAATAAATGATGCTTTCTCAGTAGAAGGTGTTCTTAACCAGACCTACTAGAAAGACTGTGTGATGCAGAGCCCAAGAATAGAAGTACCAGTGTACAAAGGGGTTTTGTAACCAAGCCCCCAGGCACTGCCTCTTGTTAGGCAGTGCCCACAGCCAGGATTCCCTCAGACCTGAGCAGGTCATGTAGAGAATGAAGAGTGCATGGAAACATGTGACCATTAGAAGATTGCACCTTTTTTCTGAAATGAGTACATGGCTTGTTGAGAAGATGTTTATTCATCAGTGCTGCCTACCCATGGCTTCAGAAGAGTGGAGGACTGGCTGCAGTGAGCACAGTGCTGTCAGGTTCTGCATATCCTAGTTCTTCTGCTGCAGGAGCAGAAGGCTTGATGCTGTTCCTGGGAATCTCCTGGTCACTGAAAATGTCCCTTCCCCACCACTGTCACTGACCTTCATGTGGGAATCAATAGATGCTCTATGGCTGGATCAAGTGGGGCTTTTTTACATTCTGTATTTTATGGCTCCTATATCTAGTATTTGGTTGAAAGTCCCTGCTTATACACATATAGTGATATATAAACCCATATAAATACCACTAGCATATAATGAAGCTCTGAAATTAATACAGACTATGTGCTTAGTGCTGCTGGATCATATTTAATCAAAACTCCAATTTTACTGGTGATAAGGAAGAAATCTTTATTGATGGAGGTATAAAATATGAAAAACTGCTTCCCATAAGGAAGCATTAAAAACTAATTCACAGAAAAATCTAGCTTAGGAAATGTCTTGCAATAAGAAAAGAGGGAGGGGAAGAGAGAGAGACAGAGAGAAAAGGAGAGAGAAAGAGAGAGAGTGCCAGGGGTGGAACGTGCACAGATTTACAATGTGCCACAGAAAGAACACCCTCTGCTGCCTCTGTGCAGCAACACTGTGCAGTGCTTGCTCCTCTAGCAACCCTTTGTTGAGGGACAAGGCTGGGTGAGTGAGCAATGCTGAATAATTCATCAGCCTGTGGTACCTCTGACTGCTCCCTGCCAGGCTGTGCCACTGACCGGGCTCAGCACAGGGAGGGCATGGCTTGGGTGTGCCAAGCAGAGCCTGGGCAGCGTCTGGGCCATCCAGGACAACAAGGATCCTGGGGAGTGCATTTTGCTCCTTTATGACTGCTCCAGTGAGGAGATAACAGCACAGTCTGGTCCAGCACTTCCCAGCCCAGTCACTGGTGTGTTTCCTGCAAGGCACTGTCAGGAGAGGGGCATTCAACAAACAACAAAGGAGTCAGAACACTCTGGTGTAACTGAATTGCCTCCACACCCACTGCAGCACCGACCAGCTGCTTGGGAGATTATTCGAGGGCTGAGGAAGACTCAGGCTGATGCTATGGATGGAGAATAACCATCTGAAATGACCTATCATGCTGGAAAAAGTGTTGTGCATAATAAACTGTAATGTTTGACTAGGTGGGGGTGTGGGGGTGTGGGGGGTCGGGTTTCCACTTAAAGCTGTTGCATCACTCTGAAACTGCATTTGCACGCATTTTCATTATCTGTTCCCTACTCTGCAGTGGGCAGCAGCACTCAGCTGGGAACCAAACATAACCAAGCAGCGGGGTGGCAAGGGGAGGTCAGCGTGGAGGTGTGCAAGCCATGCTGGGCTGAGATGGTGGTGCGAGAGGAGGTGTTACCCTGTGGTTTGACTGATGAGAGCTGATCAGCCACCCTGGTGCAGCACTTCTGAGCTGACTGGTGTCTCCGGGCCCTTGCACAAATGTCCCAGTCTGTCCAGCTGTGGGCTGAAAGCCACAACAAGGGGCTCACTCGCACTCTCAGAAGCATGTCTTGTACTCAGGCATCCAACTGAAAACCAGGAGTTTTGGTCTTGGAATAGATGGGCAGCCAAGTGCCAAGGGAGGAATATGCAGACCATGGGACCAAGTGAAGACTGGAGCATTTGATGTTTCCCATGATCCCTGAGGCTTCTCCGGAAGCAGAGGAGATAAAGGTCCTGCAGGATGAATGTCCCTTGGGCTGTCAGTGTCAGAGTCATGGTGACTGGGCTGGCACAAAGGAGGTGAGGGCTGGTCCCTGTGTTGTGAGCATGCAGCCCAGGCTGTGTGCTGCTGGCAGGGCCTGCAGACACTTCCAGAACATGTCTGTGTTCAGAGACTTGCCCATAACTAGCCATTAACACTACCTCATATTCTTCAGGCTATTCCGTGGGGCTGTTCCTCTGTGGTTTAGCTCTAATGTTTCCTGTTCTTTACTTTGGAACACAATTAACAAGCAATTGAACATACTGTCAATTAGTATGCCCAGAAATGAGCTTTTAAAATTGTCCTTAAAATTAATTTTCAAGCACATGCAAACCACTGTACACAGAACATGTGTGTTCTGGTGCATTTTGCCTCAGAGTAGAGCATGAGAGCAATTAAAGCCATTTGTTCTTGTTTATTGGTATTTGGCAGCTGGATTTTTCCCTGCATTAAACATTTACAGGCCACAGAAGGCTGATGTCAGCCCTGACTTCAGGCCCTTTTATGACAGCAGGAACCTGGGCATGAGTACCTTTCTGAGCCCTGTTTCAGCTTTCTCTTGCCCAGTGCAGGGGACAGGTGCCAGGTGTGCAGCCCTTAGGGATCATACAAGAGAATGCCCACAGCAACAAGCCTGTGCAGACCCTTCCACCTCCCCTGACAGCTTTCACCTCTATCTCTGCAAGAGGATGCAAGGTTAGTTTCACACATTTTTGTGATCCCTTTCTTTCCTTGGAGTACCAGACAGACAGTCAGCAGCCAGTGTCTGGAGCAGCAAGACATCTGGGGTCACAGACAAGACAAACCTGGCATCCACAAGCCAGCAAGGCCCCTGGCCCAGCACCATCGAAAGCCCCTGCTCCATGCATGGCACTGCCCAGGCTTCGCCCTGCAGAGCCCAGGTGTGTGGATCACCACTTAATGGAAGAGCTGAATACATTTGGCTTCCCTTCATTTTTATGAGTGACTGACAGAGGCTGGCAGGAGCTCTTGCCTCCTCCCAGAGCATACATATGTCCCAGAACATATAGATATCCTGGGCTGGATAAGGCAGATCGTGTGGCACCAACCTGGGAGGCCAGGAAGGAGGGAGGCTCAGCTGGTGCCCAGGGGCCCCAGCAGAGGAGGAATGTGGCTGGACATGTGTGACAGCAGTGGCAGCAGCAGCACCTTTACCCCTGTCCTCCATCCAATGACAGCTCATGCTGCTCTGGCTCTGACTGGGGACAAAGGACTCTCTTCACCTGATGCAGTCAGGCACGAAGGTAACAGACTTGATGACGGATGATAACAGAGTAATCACTTCCAAGAAGGAGCATGGCAAACGTGAGTACTGCCAGCCCTGCTCAGCACACAGTTCTCTCATATACTCCTGTGGGAGCAGAAAACCTCTGAATTTATATTAATTTCATAGAAAATTTATAAAATAGCATCAGCAATTCCCAGGCTTGCAGGATGCATTTAAAATGACTAAGAAAGATTTTTTTTCCCCTGTCATGCCTTCTTTTTTTTTTTTTTTTTTCCTGAGGACAAATGTCAGTGTCAGTTGGAGTCATCATAAATACAAGTATTAATCGCAGATGCTTGTATGCCAAGGGCAGATGAATAAAAATGGATTTGCTGAGTGCTGGAAGCAGAAATAACAGATGTGTAAATTACTTTTGAAAATTTCATTCTACTTTAAAACAGAACTATTGATTTTATTACTTTCTGCTTTGGCTGGATTCTACTTGGCACGGAGCAGTGTATCTGTGTGGGTGTTGGGCAAGGGTCCTCTCAGCCTGCACCCAGGACCAAAGCTGTGTCTGGTGCAAAACCTCCAAGCATGCAGCAGAGCCCTCAACCCCCAAGATATTGCACAGGACCTGTCTTCCAAAATGATGACTTCTCATGAAGAGGGGACGTCTTCCTAGGGGGTTTCCTGGGTGACTGAATGGGTGCACGGCTTTGGTAAGCACCAACTGTGGGCCCTGGGCTGTGTCCACCACAGGGACCAGCACCTCTCAGCTCTGCCTATTGTCTGCAGGGAGACAGTCAGAGTTGCAGGGGGCACATCAGCATGTGCCAGGGCAGGGACACCACATTTCTTGGTGGAAAATTCCAGTGATTGAAACTCCAGGCTCTATTTAGCTTCACTGAATTAGGGACAGCATTTTCCCCCTAAGAACTCTGATGAAGGACATTGACACCTCATGCACAAGTGGCAGAAGAAAGCTGGAAAGGAATATCCTGAAAAATCAGATTTGTCAAAGACTGAATTCTTCCCCAGTCCAATTTAATCCCTGGCAGCACAGAGACACAAATCTCAAAATTATCCATTCAGAGAGACAATGTTCAAGTCTCTGGAATATATGGCTAGGAAACATCAAAAGGAACTGTAAGAAAGGGTGGGAATAAGTTTCTTTCACTTGATTGAGTTTTCTAATAACAATGGAGAGGGGAATAACAACAACAATTCAGGTAGAAAGAGAGGATTTTATTAATCTTTTCCTGAACTTGTCTGGCAGACATATTCACAGCATCAGTAATAAAGCAGAAAGAAATGTAATTGAGTCAGCTCTCAGGCAGGACTTACAAGGGTAAGTAACCCAGCTGCAGTGCCACAGCTTCATACAAGACAGCTCTGTGCCTGGCTCTAAGGGAGGTTTCAGGCAGAGGAGCCAGCCCTGGGTTGGGCACAGAGGAAACCCAGTGGTGCCATGCTCTGGTCTCATCTGCTGCCATGGGCAGGATAAAGAGCTGACTCCTGGTTGTGCCGTGGGACTTTGCAGGGACTATGGTCAGGGTGGAGCAGTGGCTGGTGATTCCACTGCAGCATGAAGAGCTCCCAGAGGGTGGCACATGCTGGTGCCTGTGGTGACTGGACACCTCAGTACTGTTATAGTAAGCAAAAATGCTCTGCTACCACTACATGAATAAGTATTTGTAGTTACCTCAATTCTAGGAAGTACTCCAGGATTTCCTTTTGGATTAGTCCCCAGGTTATGCCAATAAAACCTCACAGATATCACATTGGTCTCGATTCAAACATAAAAAGGAAATCTCCTAGTAAAAGCCCCAATCAAGACATTCTTTTCTATTTTCAGAGGATATTTTTCACTACTTGACACTAACTACTTCAAAATAGATACACTTCCAAGAAAAAAATAATTTCAGTTTTCTGCTGACAGTAAGAGAAGAGATACTTCCTAGGAATTTTTGCTTATGGGTAACAGGGCCAAACACATCCCAGCTGCAGTGGAGATTCCTTTGTTTGTGGATTCCTTTCTTCAGCAATGAATTTTGTATCTTTGGTTCCTCGCCTCTCGGACTGAGAGCAAAACTGGAGAGCCAAAAATGTTTATACAAGTGGTATATTCAACAGCTGACAGGCAAAGGTGATTATGGATGTATTTGGTTTTCTCTTTCCCCTAAAACAGTGGGTTTTATCATCAGGCAGCTAAGCACCAGGCAGACTCTCACTCACTTCCCCTCAGTGCTCCCCTCAGGGGAGAGAATCAGGAAAAAAGATAAAATTCATGGGTTGAAACAAAGACAGTTTAATAAGACAGAAAAAGAAGGAAAATAATAATAGTTATTTTTAATAATAAGAATAATAATATTTAAAAGAATACACAAAAGGAGTCGTGCACAACACAATTGCTGACAACCTACTTGACTGATGGCCAGCAAGTCCCCCAGCAACAAGCTGCCACACCCTGGCCAACTCTGTCCACGAGTTGTTATGGTCTGGAACATCCCTTGTGTCAGCTGGGGTCAGCTGTCCTGGCTGTGCCCCCTCCCAGCTCCCTGTGCACCCCCAGGCTGCTCACTTGCAGGGCGGGTGAGGAGCCAAACAGTCCCTGGCACTGTACAAGCACCACTCAGCAGTAACCAGCAGATCCCCATTTGAGCAACTTTATCCTCATCCTAAATCCCAAACACAGGCAAAACCAGCTACTGGGAAGAAAATTAACTTTATCTCAGCCAAAACCAGGACACACTGCTAAGGGGTGGGGGTGTGGGGAATCTAAAAATCAACAGGAATATCATCTATTTGAATTCTTCTACTCACAGAAGAAATGTGCAACTGCATGCTTTTTACTGTAACAACATTTTGATCCAAACTGCTTCTGTGTCGTGTGTGTGCCTGTCTGGGTAGTGCAAAAGTAGATCTCTCCTCAGCCTGCTTGTTCTGCTTGCATTAGCTTTGACTTTTTTCTGCTTCAGCATGACAACAGTACTGTGGCTGACTTAGCAGTCGGGGGCCTGCCCATAGGCATAAGAAGTAACTGATTTTTTGGCAAAGTGGAACTCAGGGGTCGCAGTTCTCAAATTTCCCAGCTCTGTAGTCATTCCCTCTTTGTGGCAACATTAATCTCTCAGGAATACATGGAAAGAATTTTTCACAGCTCCTCACACGTGCGACAAGAGTGAGCAGAGACATAGTAAAGGATTCCTTTTTCATCAGCACTTTCAAGTTTATGAAAGTTCAGCATATTAGCATAAGGCTTATGCTTACAATTTTTTCTTTTCTAACACAATGTGAAAGAACAGTGTCATGAAAACATATACCCTGCTTAGGAGCATACTGCTCAAAATGTGCTTGGGGTGTATTAGAGAATGGGGAAAACTGTGGTGGAGAGAAATGTCTGTGAGAGAAAACTGCTGGTAAATGCTGGAGCCTATCAAAAGAACATTATGACAGCTGTTACACGTTGAAATTAATAACCCATCTGCTGCCAAGGATTCTGCCCAAAGCTGCTGTTTGCAAGCTGGGGAGGGCTTAAAGATTAATGATGAACAAAACTGGCACCAGCTCTGGGATGGAGGGGTTTGCACAGAGGTGTTAGACCTCTCTTACCTGCTCGGCTGGCCTGGACACACAAATAGAAATCTGACTTTACTTTGGTTGAGAATGCAGTAGTAATCATTTCTTCCACACCCCCATGGGGGAAGAAAACCAGAAATAAGGAAGAAATACATCCAAGCACTTCTGTACTCAATGAACCATCATCTGCTTGTCTGTCTAGAGTTCCACCATCAAAGAACAAGCATAATCCCATGGAGATCCCACTCTGTTCACTTCTGCATTTCCTTCTTAAGAGCATGGATTTTAAGACCAAAAAGGACCATTGGCTCTGGCCAGCCTGATCTAGAGTGAGGTGTTCCTGCCCATGGCAGGGGGGTTGGAACTAGATGATCCTTGTGGTCCCTTCCAACCCTGTCTGATTCTATGATGATTCTATGATTAAATCATTTTATCTGATAGACTGAGTAACTTAAGCCAGAGAATTTATTTTCTGATACATGCATGATCTCAGCAGCTTGTTTGACTAAAATGCTCCTTTCAGAGGGCTAGCTTATCTTGCTTTGGAATCTTCAAGGGATAAATATCTTCTGTTTCCCCCAGAGTCACTTCCAAAGGTTAATATTCATCAGTGTTCAAAGTCAATGCCTTTTTCACTCTTCAATGTCATTATGCCTTTTGCTTTCCTTTCAGATGCTGTATTTCCTGCTCTTCTCTTACCACCACAGTAATGACACCTTCCTTTTTTAGTGAGTAAATGTCATGTTTGTGGCAACTGTGGGTTTAGCTTTCCTTCCTCCAGCCATGGTGTCTCCTGTGTTCCAAAGTACCACATCCCACACATGCATCCAGGAAGCTGCAATTTGCACACAGGGCTCAATTAAGAGGCCAGCATTGCCCCTGAACTCAACCCAGTGCTCCCACAGTTTCCTCTTTAGCCCATCCAGCTGGGTTATCTCTGGTGCAGCCTTCACTTTGGTCTGACTTGTCCACACTGGCCTTTTCCTCATACTAGTTTGTGAGAACTGCATTCATTAAAGCTGCCAATGTCTTCTTCCCTCTCTTCCATGAGGGATCAAAACCACAGAATGGTCATCTGGTCCAAGCCCATTGCTAAAGGAGGGTCACCCAGAGTAGATCGTTCAGGCCTGTGTTCAAGTGAGTTTTGAGTATGCCCAAAGACGGAGACTCCACAGTCTCTCTGAACAACGTGTGCCACTGCTCAACCACTCCAGCAACAAGCAACAAGCACCAAACGCAAACCAGGACTTGTGGCATTCAAATAGTTGTTATTCATGAGGTGGCAGCTGCAGATGAGACTAGATGGTGATGCCAGGAAGGGGACCACCCATCTGAGGCACGGATGGCAAACTGCAATAGGCAGCAGATGGCCAAGAACATGCTGGATGTAGTAAGTTTTATACCAACAGGTTATTACAGACCTGTAGAAGCCATCCCTTCACCTTTAACTGTTGGGCTTGCACAGGGAGCTAAGCTGTCTTGCTGGCTCCTGAAATGCACGTGCACAAGTCACACCCAGCCATTTGAAAATGCCACTTACCCTCTATGCATGTCTCTATAAAAATCTTAAAACTCAGTGTTATGAGCATCAGCGACGTTAAAGAAATTACAGTTTCAGACTTGGAAATTGCTGTCTTGACTGCCAACAAGTATTTGGCAAGATGAATTATTGGAACTCAGTCTGCTGGAAAAAAAGACACTTTAGATGATAGAGACAATCCAGATTGCTTTACAAAAAACTGATCCACCTTGTTAGAATTCTGCGAAGAAAATTCTCAGTTCTTAAAGCAGTGACAACGTTCACTACAAAGATTCCCCCTTTTTGTCTGCTGTTCTTTCTCTTTGCTTTGTAAACTAGCACCTTGCTGTGTGCCTGCCCTTCAGTGCTACTGTCATCCTGAGGAAATTAGTGCTCCCATATTTTAAAAAATAAATACTAAAAATACGTTTCACTTCTCTTAGGCAAACCTGCAGCTTACACAGGGTCCTAAACCAAGTCCCACAAAGCTCATCACCCTTTGTTCAATTTGTTGTTCTTTGTTTAATAAGCCTGTGGATGATCGTATTCACAGTCCTGCACATCCACTTGTCATCATCCCTTGCCCAGCAGCACCCTTGCTGCCTGTGTACCAAAGGCTCTGGTTTTGTTTCTGTATCTCTGGCTGGAGGAGCCGTACAGCTCATTTCCAGCCAGTCTCCCTCTGTGCTGTCCCACTGTGCTCACAGACATTGCAATTTTCCCTGCACCTCTCATTCTCATAGGCATTGTCTCCATTTTTCATCTTAGCTCTGGCAAATTACCAAAGTGCTAGCTTGAAGTGAAAATTCTTGTTACTAGAAGAAGGAACAATCAGAGAGGAAGTGGCCTCAGGTTGTTTTAGGGGAGATTTAAGTAGAACATGAGGAACAATTTCTTTCCCAAAAGGTTTGCCAAGGCCCCACCCAGGCTGCCCAGGGCATCCCCGGAGGAGATTAAAAGCCATGAAGATGTGGTGCTGAGGGACATGGTTCACTGGTGAGTTGTCTGTGCTGGGCTAAAGGTTGGACTAAATGATCTTAAAGGTCTTTTCCAACCTAAGGGATTCCGTGATTCACCTGTGTGCTGACTGATTTTGCTTTTACAGATTAATTAGCTGCCTTCACCTGACCTCTCCTCCTCCAGCACCATGCATTTAGTTGAGCAATATCAATGAACTGAACAGAGCCAGAAGGACCATACAGACTCCCAGTTTTGTCATACACAGCCTCCTGGACTGCCCTGATGTAAGAGAGCTGTGGGAAGAGCCCTTCTTGGTCTGCTCCATCTCTTGCACTCTGCTCTGAAGGGCCACAAGTGACAACATGGGACTCTGGCTGCAGTGGCCTTTGCTGCTGCAGCGTGTAAAGGGATTCACACCGCTCAATTCACCTTTAGTCATCTCTCATAATGGGTAATGGAGAGCTTCATTAGCTCAGTTTAAATCACTTTTCAAGCTGCCAGCAAGGTTACAAACCTGCTCAACAGCAGGAGATGTGAAAAGGCAATTAAAGAAGCCTCATGGAGTTATTTGCTCCTATCTGTAGAACCAGGAAGGAGAGGTGACACTCACCTGGTGACAGCCAGCAAGAACCTGTCACTGTGGCACAGGCACACAACTCATCTCCACGCACATTAACTCTGGCTGGCACTGGAGTGATGCTCAGGTTGAGCTGCTTCTGGCAGAGACATTTGTTCAATCATGAAACACTTCTTTCAGGTTGCAGGGTTCACAGCAGATGGCTGAATTACGGTGATCTGCAGTGCTAATGCTGAGTGATTTGTGATGGAGTGCATGCTTTTGAGGATTTGTGACTCAACCTGCTCATGTATTTTACATGCTTCCCCCTTTCTCATTCCTTTTCTTCTCTCTTTTCACTTAGCAAAGAGGAGTAGTCAGCAGTGCAGAGGCTGGCACCACATGTGAGCACCCTGCACCTAGGCTGCTCTTTGTCTCCATCTGCCAGAAACACCCCAGAGTCAGGAGATGTTGGCTCAGAACTGAGGGGCCCGTGAAGCAAAGCAGCAATCACCAAGTGTGCCCCAGCACCGTTCCTACACCTCTCCAGGTGCCTAAGACAGCAGGATCTGCACACTGGGCAGTGTCCCTCTCGGAGCCAGGGGCTGTGACTTCCCACTGCCTGCCCCATGGCTAGAACAAGTCTCAGGTGTAGGCTGGTCCTTAGCAGTTGGTTCAGTGATTACTCTGATATGGAAAGGACAGAACCAATGACACAATGACAGCTTTACAGAGAATGAGATGTCCATCAAGAACATTGCCTAGATGTGCAGTTTTCAACTTGTTCCCTCCCATTCAGGAATTTGCATCTGTTTTTATGACTATTCTTCCAGTTAGAACAAGTGAGATAAAACATTTAAGAAGATGATCTTGTCTACCAAAACATGGGTTTGTGTGTGAAATGAAACCTCAGCTTCACCTCAGCTGCTGCAAAGCATGTCATAACCTCTTCCCCACTTTGGCATGCTTGAAGAGTGTTTGACCAAAGTCAGAGACACAAGGATGAAAACACAACTCAAGCCATGTGTCCCAGTGAAGGAACATCAGGGTAAAGCACTTGAAAAAAGCATCTGTAAGCCAATTCACCTCTTTTTTATGCTGTATCTGAACCACGGGAGGCACAAACAGGCACCTTGACATTGAAGCTTATACCCTTTATATCCCAGCCTGTGTTATCAGCTGACTTAAAAGCCTTCACTAGCACAGCCTTAAGCTGACTCCTTAGACCAGCACTAGGCAGGGACTTTAGTAGCAGTGTCACAACTGAGAACCTGCACTGAGCCCAGCAGCAGCAGCAGCCAGCTCCTCTGCAGCACTGGGGAAGTGTCCAGCCCTCTGCTGGGCACCTGTTGCACCTAGTGGCAAACAGCAGAGGAAGCACTCTTATCCATACAGGCATCTTAAGAATCTTTTTCAGTCTGGAACTAGAAACAACAGGCTGGGGGGGGGGGGGGGGGGGGGGGGGAATTCTTTTAAATGCCACAATTCTGTAGAATTTCAAATTTATTCCAGATATTTGCATGAGGCAGCCCATAGAACAAACAGTTATTGTGCGTGTTTATGTGTGTGTGTGTATATATATATATATGCATGGTAATGTTACAGAAGGCACACCTGGACCAATCAGCATGGCTCCCTTCCTGCTCTGACACATTTCTTCATCTGCAAGAGCCCAGGATTAGTGAGGACAGAGTGCTCTGTCACATCCACTCCTTTCCCACCACACAGCCCTCTCTGCAGTCCTGTCATGCTCTCAGGGAAAAAGGAGAGTCTGCTTTGGCCCTGAGGGTTTGTTACAGGCTTTTTCTGAATCTTAGCAAGGTCCTGATGAGAAGCCATCTAGATTACAACCTAAACACAGCCACATATCCATGTGATCATGAGCCTACACTGGTTGTTAGAGTCCTTCTCCCTCCCTGATGTTCACCTCATGACCATTGACAAGCAGCAACCCAGCCATCCATTCCTTAGAGCCAGTCTCTTTTGGGGTGATGCAGATCTTTCTGCAAAGAAATCAGCATAAAAATGTTCTCTCTCATGCTGGAACACCTTTCCTGCTCTAGCCATGAAGCTCACTGCTTCCCCACAAGACAACACAAGTATCTGTGAGGCCTGTGAGCAGATTTGCTGTGACCGTTCCCCGCTAACCAAGAGCTGCTTTTCAGCGCTTCTGTGAGGCCAGGCTGTTCTGTGATCCCCTTCACAACACAGCTGCATGAATACCCACACTGCCACAGCAGCAGCAGAGACAAGGGAGAACAAGGCCTGCAGTGAGGTGCTGGGAAGTGAGAGGCAAGCCAGGGAGAGACCTCTGGCTGGATACCAA
This sequence comes from Indicator indicator, assembly GCF_027791375.1. Classification (NCBI taxonomy): domain Eukaryota; kingdom Metazoa; phylum Chordata; class Aves; order Piciformes; family Indicatoridae; genus Indicator; species Indicator indicator. The sequence continues at coordinate 36,004,758 of NC_072013.1, forward strand.
AGAAAGCACATTATTTATTACATCCGCAGTTTCTTCCAACAAGAGTGGCTTTTCATAGTCAATATCACCTTGTCATCCTCCTTGACATCTCTTCCTTTTCACATGAATCTTCTTGGACATTGATGAACAAAATTATTCAGTCTTAGGGACTGACTTGTGCATCAGGACAACCCTTTTTTTTTTCCAGGGAACAATCTCCACATTCATTCTTGGGTCATGTTGTCTGCTCTGTATCTGCTATCCCTCATGATCAGCACACACCCTGATCCATCTCAGCTGATGAGATCCAGCTTATTTGGAGGAATCCCTCCAATGCATAGCTGAGGGTATGCTCTTTCAATTTTTAAACCTGTATCATACACAACCTCTGCTGTTGTTTGTTCTCAAGGTCAGCCAATACCTTCAAAATGACAATTCCTTCCTCCTCAGTCCTGGCTGTACGTCCTGGATTTTCACTAGGCAATGTCATCATCACACTCCTGAGCAGGGCCAGTCCAAGGACAAGACAACGAGGACCATGCATACTCCTGGGACGAAGCATCCATCTCCAGCAGTGTAATTGTCCTTCAAACATAATCCTCCTCTGTGGCACAGCCTCATCCTGACACCCACCTGCTCTCAGGCTCAACACAGGGTCTCTGGCAGTAGTCTGCCTTCTCCCTCCTCCCCAGCCCTGGGAGGCCTCATGACAATACCCAGACAGGCAGCTCAGGGTTTCTTTCTCTTCCTCTGCTCTGGCAGTCCCCGACACCTCCCTGATACCCCGAGTGCTGTTTCAGGACTTTTTGGTAAATAGTCACCTATACAACACCTTCTGTAAGAACCTGTCTTCTGGCAATTCCAGCCAGCTGCAAATTCCTTTAGGAAAAGGTATGAAACCCACATTCTGGCAGCAGAGCAATGACAGCACTGCAAGCGTGGCTGTGCTGAGCCGAACTGCTCAGCATTGGTATCAACCCAGCAGAGGCACCGAACAGGGCTGGGATGTAAGGTGGATGTAAGGATGTAAGGCAGCGGTCCTCGTGTGATGTTCATCACTTGATCTGGGTAGCTCAGCAGTTCAAGATGCTGCTGCACCTATTTCCACTCTGCAGTCCATCAGGTACTGGTCACTTGAATGCCCAATTGCTCTAGGCCTGAAGTGTTGTGAGCAGGGCATGGCTGGGTGATGCAGGCAGCACCACCTCCTCCTGTGGCACAGGACAGCCACAGCACGCTGGTTCCCAGCTGGGGTACTTCTAGTTGCTTATTTTATTTTCTCTCTTGTCTCACAGTTACTACCTGCAACACCCAGTAACTTAACACAATGAACCAAACCACACAGGCCTCCACAGGAAAGAATTTACAACTAGCACATTTAAAACCTCTCTATAAAACAACTGTAATAAATTTTCTGTTTAGGAGCTTGGAAACAATAATTTTTATGTTTGTTGGATGAAGAAAATTTTGCATTGAGGAGAAAGCAGAAGGGTCAGCTCTGTTTTATTCCCTTCCTCTTTAAGCTGGATGCAAATGCCTTTAAAGGAAAATGGAGTGCTGAAATAAACTCCTGGAAGAGAGATGGATTAATGGTCCATGTAGATAACATCAGTGAAACATGCAAAACATGGTCATTGATACTACACTTACTCTGTCTAGACATAACATGCAGGATTTGTTTACAAACAAGACAGTATTTACACTTTAAAATTAAATTGTTTCTTGTATATTAGTCACTCTGAGAAATAAATAAGCCCCAGAGTTTGCTGTTAATCCTCATTGTTGATTCCAAACAAATGATTTATAATGTATTGCCTGCCATAATCACAATGTGCTGTGTACTTTAATGATAATGGCACATATATCTTTCTTCACAAGCCTTCACTTCAAGCTTTTCAAGGATATTTATTTCCTCATCTGCATATGAAAAGTCAATCCCAAAGCTGCATCTATCGAGGCTGCTGTAGCATTCATAAAGACAGACCGGCAATTAAACAGCAGCTACAATGCAGTGAACAAGCTGGGTGAGGCAGGAGGAACAAAGAGGATGGAGAAGAGCCAGAGGGTGACTGGAAGTGTCTGATGAGCAGGGCAGGGGCAGTGGGGGGTTCCTACCTCAGCACCAGCTCACCAGCGAAGGGCCTGCCCTGCAGCACACAGAGCAGTCAACTTTGCACACCTCACACAGTCCCTGTCTTTGCTGGAGGGGAGGTCTGGCTCAGGCTCAAGGGGCTTTACATGGGCTGAAGCTTATCCTGGTTTACCACAGGGCCACAGCTACAACCATGTCCGAGCAGGCAAGGAGCAGTGAAGGGATTGAGAAGGATGGTGAAAGGCACAGTGGGGAGTGGGAGCTGGTGCCCAGCTGAGCACAGTGCATGCCCCGAGGTACAGAGCCAGGTGGGCACAGCAGCAGCAGCCATGTGGCAGCAGCCTGGGTCACCTCCAATACAAGAATGACCTCCTGCCAGGTGGGAAGGATGTGTCTCTTGCCTAGGGCAGGAGCGGTGAAGGTGCCCCGTGAGGTGTCTCTCTGGACCATCCCCACAGGCCGCTGTAGCTCTCACACAGATGAGGGACTGGACATGAGGCTGGACCATGCCATGGATGTTTAATTAACTTGTCTTTGAAGCTGAAGAGACTGACCTCATCAACCACAGGCAGTGCTCTCTTTGATATCCTACTGATACTGCTCACACAGAGCTCTTCTTCTGTGGGACTAAGTGAACATGGTATCACCTCCCAGCCATGTTCTCCACCTGAAAATCCTGTCAGCGGTTTTGGCTGGAATAGTGTTCATTTCCTTCACAGTAGCTTGATCAATAGTGCTGGTGACACAGGAATGTTTGAGTTACTGCTGAGCAGCACTTCCACAGCTGGAAGTGCATAAGGAATTGGGAAAGGGCACAGGTGGGACAGCTGACCATGGGTAACCAAAGGGATGTCCCAAGCCATGGGACATCATGCTCAGCAATAAAACTGGGCAAGGAGGAGGAAGGGATGAGGTTTGGAGCAACGCTATTTGTCTTCCCAAGTCACTGTCCCAGCTGATGGCGCCCTGCTGTCCTGGGGGTGGCTGTGCACCTGCCAGCCATGGGAAGTGGTGGGTGAATCCCTAGCTTTGCTTTGCTGTGTGCACAGCTTTACCTGCTTTACCTGCAAAATGGTTTTGATCTCAGCTCACCACTTCTACCCTCCTGATTCTCTCCCCATTCCACAGTGAGAGAGTGACTCACCATATTTAAACCAGGACAGATGCAGCAATCCTGAAGTCAAACTGCAATTTTCTGGACACAAATGGGATACAGGCTCCTTTTCTGTTTACCAAAGAAAGGAGAGAACAGAACTGGCCATGTAAGTTAATTCTTCTGCCAAAATACCCAATGCAGTTTTCCCTGTAAAAATCATTGATGGCTGCAGCAATGGCAAGGACATAAATTTCTTTTCTTCTTTAGTATTCTTTTTATGCCAAGTTCTTTAACAATATGCAATTTATTAAGCATTAAATTTTATCTTCCTTTGTTACTACCAAAGCCCATAATAAAAACAATTCCATACGTTTTTTGCACAGAGATTTTTCTTCCAGAGGCAACATAAGCAAATATCATGAAAAAAGAAAATCTAGCTCTGCTTAGATTTGCTTTGCTTTCTAGTTCCAGCCATGTGGAAACTGCCTGAGACAGGGAAAGTATTTGCAGCTACACTGTCAACAATGCTATGGTAGTTAAAAAGGAATATCTTTTATCATCCTTTATCACTGTGAAAGTGCAAAATGTAAAGCAGTCCTGCAGTTCTATTTAAATGGGTAGGGGTTTGACTCATTTACCTGATGTTACACGAGATCTTCCACAGAGCTGCAGCTTCCGACAGGAATGTGTGGGAGTGAATCAAACTCCAACAGTTTGGATATCTAATTGGTAGAATCAGAAAAAATACTCCTCTTTTGGCTTTTAAATCCCATTAGCTCTTGCATCTGGCTCTGCCAGCCCATGCTGATCTCAGAGGGAACCATAACTGAGCACTGCAGCTTGCCAGCCCAGAAAACCATCTGCCAAGCAGCCCCAGTGCTGTTCCTGGAGGGGTCAAAAAACGGGGCAGGAGGCGGGAGGAAGAGGACATCCTCATCAGCATAGGTGGATAGAGGTAGTCCTGCAAGACCCCACCAACACCTCTCTCTGAAATGGTGCCTGTATGCAAGTCCCCAAAGTTTCTTACAGGCACAGGAGCAGTGCTGGTACAAGCTGGTGCAGGCTGGTACCATCTTACTGGCATAAGCCAAAAACTCACCAGCTCAGCCACATCAATGAAGCTAAACCTGCAGATGAAGACAAAGTCTCTCTTGCATTTCTCTTCTATGTTCTTTTTTACTGATGAGGGAATGGATTTAAGCTTGAGAAAGTTAGATTTAGATGGGATATTAGGAAGAAATTCTTTACAGTGAGGGTGGTGAGACACTGCAACAGGTTGCCCAGGGAGGTCATGGATACCCTCTCCCTGGAAGTGCTCAAGACTGGGTTGGATGAAGCTTTGAGCAACCTGGTCTAGCAGAGGGTGTCCCTGCCCATGGCTGTGGCATTGGCACTACAGGATCGTCAGAGTCCCTTCCAAGCCAAAACATTCTATGAATCTATGATTTTCCTGTGGCTTAGAAGCTGTTTTTCTAAGAAACGACACAAATTATGCTCAGGGGTGGGCAAAATCTCCTGTATTTGCACAAACACATACACATATCCTTGGGACGCTTCACTGGTTGTGAGGGCTGAGTCTTTACAAAAAACCTTTGGTAATACCAAGAGTGGCACACGTCCCATCAGTTGCAGACCTCTCCATTTGCTCCAATGTCAGCCCCACCAGAGGAGAGCCACAGCACGTACACAGCCCAGACCTGAGGGCCAGTGTGCACAGCTGCTTCTTGAAGGGCAGGTGCCAAAGAGATGCCAAGCCTCTGCCAAGGGTCAAGTCTTATAAGTAAGGATCTGTTCTTATGCTGTTTCAGCTCGAAACCTCACTGAGAAACAGCTCTGAGCAGCAGTTAGTGAAGCTTTGCGCCACCAAGGTGAGTGCCCTAGGGCAGCTCAAGGTGAGTTGTATAAGGTACTGTAACTTTTCTATAGCCACTCTAAAATCATAGAATCACAGAATGGTTTGGGCTGGAAGCAAGTATTAAAGGTCATCTAATCCAACCTGTTTGGAAAACAGGCAGTAACATCTTCAAAGGGACAATGGTGTCCTGGGGTGCAGTCTCCTCTTTATTGCCTGCAGCCACCTGCAGCCAGAGGCTTTGCTTGGGCACCATCGTCAGCTGCAGGTCCACTGGGGATCCATCTCATTGTTCTCAGCTCACAGATGGCATATTCCTGCTGCAGTCATAGGCTGCCCCTTCACCAAGGACCTCCCCAGTGCTGAGCACGTTGCTCTGTCAGGACACTGTCATCACCCTAGCCCACAGCCCTGGGCCCCATCTGCAAGCACAGCTAGACCATGCATGAGGGACTACAGGGAACAGAAACTGTGCTTTCTGGAGCTGGCACCACTGCTGAGCTCTGGGCACACTCCCTCAGGGCACGGAGCACCTGACCCAACTGGGAGTCAGGCAGTGCTGGTGGAACCAGGGCTCTCTCAGGGGCTGCAGGAGCAGGGATTGTGACACCAGGGCTCTCATGAGACCACTGTGCCAGAGCACTCACTTCCTCTCCACCACAGCCCCAACCCTTGAGTTGGGATGGAGCAGATGATAATAAAGATGGTGGGGGGATCTCCGAGTCCCTGTGGTCTCCTTGGCTCCACAAGATCAGACATGGGTTTGGTGTTCTGTAATAGCCAAACGCTTTACAGCATCCCCTGCTTTCTGGTCAGCTTTTGCAGGCAGGAGAGCCTATAACCTTGTGCATGAGGCAGGCAAGGGAATCATGTCACCACAAGGAGACATCTCTGTTTCAGTCAGGCTGCCTGAAAGGCCACACTAGCATGTTTCTAGAATTATTCAGAATCTAAATTAGGTAGCAGCCAATTACTAACTGCACAGTGGAGACCTTGGTGCTGTAGAATGGCCAAGCCTCTGAAGAGAAAAGCAAGAACTCAGAAGATGATGTATCACCACTTGTGTCCCATATGGCCATTTATCTCCAGTTAATGCATGAATAATGCAAGGAAAGAGGTTTTGCTGACAAGCACATTTTCTTCACCTCCCCATCCTGAAGTATGTTAATTGTGCTCCAAGTACATGGGCAAGAAGGAAAGTACTTGGGGGTTATCAAGATTCACTAGTTAGTTCTGCTTACCCAGAATGTAACAAGTCAAAAGCATCTTATATAGGAAGTGAGCTGAAGCCAGACTTAAAAAAATACAAACCAAGACAATTTCAGGCCTTGTAACAATTGACCACTATTTAATGAAAGTGATTTTCACCCATTTCTCCCATTTAAGCAGCAGCACAGGCAGTCAAATCTAGGTCACTGGCCTCATCACCCTTTAAACAAGTTCATGGTCCTCTGCCAATTATTCCACACCTTCAATTTGACAGAATTTTGAAAGCCTTTTCAGGAATTTGTGAAAAGCCATTCAAAAAGCAACACTCCAGGATTATTGGAATAAAAAAAACATGTCAGTTCATAGTCATTGCACATGGTTACCCAAGAGAGACCATGGACCTGCTGGAGAGGGTCCAGAGGAGGGCCACAAAGATGATCAGAGGGCCTCCTCCTGTGAAGTCAGGCTGAAAGAATTGAGGCTGTTCAGCCTGGAGAAGAGAAGGCTCCAGGGAGACCTCAGAGCTGCATTTCAATACCTACATGACGGTCGTGTAGTGGAGGACTTGTGGTGATAGGACAAGGTGCAATGGTATAAAACTGGAGCATAGTTGATTTAGGTTGGAGGAGGAAGTAGGAGGAGGAAGTTCTTCACAATGAGATTGGTAAAATAGTGGAACAGGCTGACCAGGGATGTGGTTGAGGCCCCATCCCTGGAGACATTCAAGATCAGACTCAGTGTGGCCCTGGGCAGTCTGATCAGGTTGGAGGTGTCCCTGCTCACTACAGGGGTGTTGGACAAGATGACCTTTGAGGATCCCTTCCAACCCAATGCAATCCGTAAATCTGTGAATTACCACCCTGCTGTTCACTGGGAAAACTTCTACAGACACCCTCCCCCCCAACATCTGGGACAGCATTCACAACACTACATTAGTCATTCAAAAAACAAACTCTTCTAGATGGCAAAGGTTCAGCTTGGATTTCCCAGGGCCAGTGCCATTGTCACTCACACTGATGGTATGAGAGGCTTTGGTTCCCATCATGTGACACAGCCCTTACACCCTTTGGACAAGATCACACTAACAGCAGAGCTGGACTGGGGGAGCTCCATGCAACTGCTCTCAGGACTGGCACTGGCACAAGTGGATCTCTTTGTGGCACAGCTTTGCAGATTCTCTGTAGCCTTGCTCACTGCAGTACTACTCTGTTCTATGCACTGTTCAGTGGTTTTTTTTATTAAGCACAAATGAATGTTTAATTTGCCTTGAGACGTGCCATAAGAATTCCCTAGCAAGGCTTAGTAAGAGAAAGGCACTGCACAACCTGGCACATTCTGCTGTCCCATGCAGCTGAGAGGTGAATTACTTTGAACCCCAAGGAAGCCCTCAGTTCTCTGGGTGATAGATGTCTTCACTGACTGCTCTTAAACCAAGGATTTACCACACTCCAGGAAGCTGAGAGTTGTATCAGAGTATTCAAAGGCTTAGTGTCAGGCAGTTAAAAATTAAATACTATTCAAAAGCACAGATTTAGATAAGCAAAACAAAATTGCAACAGATAAAAACATTGCACAGCATGACTGCCAGACTAAGCAGAAAAGATCCTCTTTAGAAGCTCTCATCAGGTCTCTTGCAGCTCTGCAAACTCTGCTAGCCCAGCATAGGTCAAAATGCTTACAACCAGCACCTCTCCCAGTCTTCACCATTGCCTGGCTGCAAGGGAAGAGTCCAGTTCCCTGCTCTATGCCTGCAGCCAGACATCACACTGCCTAGCCGTGAGATGATTCCCTGGGGACCCAATATAGATCTGCCCCCTCATCCACCCGCTGCAGGACTGACCACTGCTCAGTGATGGCAAGGTGTGATGGGAAGAAGGCACTGACTGAAAAAGCATAAATCAGCAGAGATTTGGTGACCTGGACATTGCCCTTTTAGCCTTTTGCATCAGCCAAGGGTCTAACACAATCTGAAATCCGCTTACACAATAATATTTTGACCACTACAGAGAAGAGGAAGGTTCAGTCTGAGAGGGGTGACCAGCAACCATAACTGCTCATCTACTCAAGATTCTGCATCTGCATGTGAATGTGCTTGCATGGAGAGATCTTAACCTGTGCTGCACTGACTAATGCATATACCACACTTCTCAGAACACTTATCACTGAATCAGACATCATCACACATTTTAAAATTAATTCTCTGCTTTTCTGGTCTGCCATGATATTTTCCCTTTTTATAAATAAATGTCTGGAATAGAAGATTAAAATATCAGCCAGGTAATAAGGGTTTCTCAGGAACATGTCTCAGAGGCTCAGAACTCAGCAAATTTCCCACAGAGTTGTCTTGTCTCTGCTTTATTTCTTTGCACCAAGATTTCCCTGAACCTTCTGCCTTTAATAGATGAGGGATTCTTTGCTTTGCAAAGCTGCAGAAAGCAAATTACTTAACTGGAGACTGACATACCTAGTGGCAGCTGAGTTTGAGTTCAATAGCACCAATAAGGAACTGAGAACTTGCTTGATGAAGTCAAGATGAAGGAATACACACAGAATAAATCTGCATTGTTTGAGGGGTTATTGCAATAGCTCTACATGGAGTTATAGAGAAAAGCAGCAATCAGAAATTGTAAAATGAGAATAGAAACAGAGTATTTCTAGAGGAAGACGCAGCAGACAACCAGACTGGGCCAAAAGAGGAAATCTTTGAAGGTTTCTACTTAATATTTTTTAAATTCATTTTTACCTTCTCTTCAGTGGTTCAAAGTTGGTAAGAATGTGCGTATGGCAAACATTTCGTAACACCATCACTTAGATCCACTGCTACCAGCTCTGTAAGTTACTAAAGGAAAATAAGTTCATTCTTACCAGACAACCACGAAAAGCTCATACTAAGGACCACACTGGGAACGAAATGGCTTTTATCTTTTTGTTAAAGTTTTCACTGGATCTACCACAATTGGATATTCTTTATTCAGTGACTGCAGGTATAAAAACCTTGGCCACTGCATGTCTGCGTGTTGGTCTGTACACACGGGAGAAATCAAAAGGGAGTGAATTAAAGCAGTGAAGAATTCCTCTCTCAGTCCTGCAAATCCACAGATAAAACTTTCCAGAAGACAGTCATGCTGACGACTCGAATCCTACCAACAATTCCTGTGGAGCACTATTTGACTAGAGTCACAAAGGTATTATTCATTAATAAAAAGGTCCCCTACAGAAATGCATCAGAGAACTGAGGCTTCCCTTCATCCCAGGACATTTCTGCAAACACTGAAGAAGTTACTAAACCTGCCTGGAAATAGTGCTTGGTGTGACTGAGACAAGGGTGTCTCATGTGGAGTGTGAGGGGCAAGCACAGCCACTCACTGTGTCCTTCCCATCTCTCTGATATGTGGAGATTGTGCGAGAGAGGGCAGGGCTGCCACACCAGGCAGAGCCTCTTCTCAGCCCCAAAAGCTGGTTTTCTCTTGTGATTTCACTGCAATGGAAGCTCAGCCTAACCAGTCACTTGCTCACTCCCCACCATAGGATGGGAAAGGGAATTAGGAGGTTGAAGGTGCAAAAACCGTTGAGTTGTGACAATGACAGTTTAACAGGTAGAGCAAAAGCTGTGCATGCAAGCAGAGCAAAAACAGGAATTCATCTGCTGCTTCACATGCCAGGTAGGCACTCAGCCATCCCTGGGACGGCAGGACCTCATCACTTGTGGCAGGTACAGAATCACAGATTCGCAGACTGGTTGAGGTTGGCAGGGATGTCTAGAAGTCATCTGGTCCAACCTGTCTGCTCAAGCAAAGCAGTAAATAAAGACTGAGTGGAAAACAAGGAAGAAATCAAGTGTGTTTCTTCCCTTTATTAATCCTCCCTCCTTATCTGGATGTGTCCAAGAAGCAAAAGCCTCAATTTTGCCACCAGGTCACAGCTTTGAGTTCAGGATTTTTTCAGGGCAGTAATTTCCAGAGCAATAAAAAAACCCCTCATTGTATTAAGAAAAACAAGTCTAAGCCTATCTTAAAGCTACACACTTTTATGCATAATCATTTTGAACCGTCTTCCTGGTTAATAAGAAACGAAAGTATTTACCTGAAAATCCTGAAGGCAGTGAAAACTGTTGTGAGCATGCATGTTGAGCACACTGGTCAGTGAGATAAATGAACCTAGCCAGGCTAGAATAACACCAGAAGGATGTTGTTAAATTAATGCTTGGGGACTACACAGGGAAGGCTTCTGCTTAGTTTTCATCTTTTTTAATTTCTTTCTGATTTCCTTTGCCAACAAAGACAGATCTTGAAATTTCATAAAATTTCCTTATGAAAATGAATGGTGTTTCACTTAAGACACAATAAAATATATTGGGATATTGCATATGGCAGATTGGTTGGAGGTGCATACATGTATCCTAATCAAGAAAACAAACAGAACAAAGCAAAACAACAACAAAAAAAAAAAAACCACACCACCAAAAAGTGTCTATTTTTATCCAGTTTCTTCCTATGCCCTTAGACTCAGAGAAATATATTCTGCTCTGTCCTTGATGTACTAACTTTCCAGAAGAGACATTCAGCCATCATCTGTCTGGAATTGTTTCAACAACTTCTCTTACTTTTACTTTCATTTTATCCAATCGTTTCCAGAAGTCATATTTTTATGTCTTCTCAAAAAACTAGTCCTCTTGTAAATAGAAAACCTTCCACTAAATCAACTATTTGTTTCAGCCAGCTGTTTTATTATCCACTTGTTCTCTTTATACAAATAGAAGCCACAAATGAAGTGAAAATGGTAAAGCGGACAAATGCCAGCTATTGCTGTGCAGATTAACAGCTTATTTTTTACAGTGAGTGCTGAGGCAATAAAGAGTACATTTAAACCAACTAGTGGGAAAAGAGCTCTATATCTTTTCTGACCTTGGCCCATCATCAGAGAAACAACCAGATGCTATGCCTGTCCTCCTCTCACTGGAGAAAAGCCACAGGGGTTGTCTGGGGTAAGCGCTCTGACCACAACCAAAGGGTATTCAAATACAAAGCTCACAATGCTGACCACTGCTCCACATTGTCCTTTCTGTGCCATGGAGGCCTCAGGGAGGGATACACTGCACCGTCTGAAAGCTATCACCTGCACCTTCAGTCTTCTTGGGTTTTGAATAGCAAACCACTCCTGCAATATCCACATCTTCCTTTCTTCTAATGGGGTCTGGGTTGGCTTACCATGGCTTGTTCAGTCACGAGAACAACATGTATTTTAACTGTTTTGGCTGTGAATGAGTTACAGGAATCCTCCTTCTATGAACCTGGAAAGCCAAGGACTTGGCAATGAGGAGAAGGTGTGAGAGCAGGTTGACAGCAGATTTGCAATGTGATCACGTTTCTAACCCAGAGAAGATTTGCTGTAACAGAAAGCAGACAGGGAGGGGATGCACCGTGGGTTTGTGTAAAGCTGTATTTACTTTCCGATCAAGTTGTGTTCTCTACTTTTTCCATCAATATATTTGGTTGCATCAAATTTTTTTAAGAGGAAAGCAGAATTTAACTGGAGGAGAAAGAGATAAGCAACCTTTTTTAGGTCTGTTCAGGTCAAGGAACAGTGCATGAAATCCACTTTAAACTAATGTCTTAAAGCCAAGCAGAACAAAAGATATATCTCCGGCAAATGTTGATTGAGGACAAAATGTTAATAGTCTCCAATGGCTTATAGTTGCTTCTGAGAATATTTTTCAAGTGGAAACAACTGTTTAAACAAACCTTGAGGAGAAAGGGAGTGAATAACTGAATGAATAATTAATGAAATGCACTGACTGTTGCAGGTCTCTTGGAGGAAGTCATTTACTCGTGGAGCCCATGAATTTATGTTTCCAATGTGACTTAGTCTATATTCCTGCAACTAGAGCTGGTATTAACGTGTTCCTGTGTTAGTACATTTTCTTCATGTGTTCCTGTGTTACTACATTTTCCTCTTTCTTCTTTTAATTGCTTTTGTTTATATGACAGCTTTCATGCTAGGATACATAACGGAACATTCCTCAGTCATTCATAGACACTGGGTGTGACAGAGAGCAATGCAAGGAGTAAAAGGATTTTTTCCCTTCTTTGAGCAGAAAAATATTTCTATCTTATTACTAGCTGATTATTAGCTTTTCAGCAAGAACTATGTGGTCATGTAAAGACTCTTCTCTTCCTGACTTCGCTGTCAGTTTCCAAACAGCCTGACCTGAATGGGTGATGCTCTTTCTTTTCCAAGTACTACAAGAACACTGAATTGTGATTCATTATTCTGTCTTCAGGGGCTCAGGAGACAGCAAACCATATTCCATGTTACAAGAGATCACACTCTAATTAACAGCATTATACATTTATGAACCAATTATCATATTTACACAGGACAAGTGCATCCTACATTTAATTATAATTTAAGGTCTCAGCTGAATAAGCCTGTGATTGAGGAAAAGCCCAGTGCACCCTATCAGCATTTTGCAACTGAAAGTCAAGACATTTGGCCAAGCATTCTCTGCAGCTTTCTTTTCGAGAGCTATCCATAATATTAGAGGGTTGAGTACCAACCTGTGTGGCAAAGGGGCTGACTTGTCCTGCTGTAGCAAGCAGTCCTCAGTCCTCTGGGACATCCTCTCCCAGCCTGCTCCGCACTGACTGAGCTTCCCTGCACTGCTGACAGCTCTCGTTCAGGCACAGCTAGGAACAGTTAGCAGAGGCAGCTGTGCCTGTGGTACCAGCTATGCCCTCTGCAGGTCTGGGGCAGAGAAAATCAGCACCAGGCATCCAGGTACCATGAAACTGTCAATCGCAGAATATTGACTGTTTGTTAAAAGTGCAGTCTCTCTCTCTCTCCCTCTTTCCTAACAGCTACACATAAGTAGGAGGAAAAGGAAAGTAATTGTTAGCTTTAACTTTAAATGTGAAGCTGATGGATGTATGGGACATTCTCCTCCTTGGATCGATGAACAAAAACGCTGAGTGGGCAGATGTTATTTGCATCATATTTCCCCCTCTCAAGACTCACAAAGTTCTGTTAAAGCAGAAGCATATGTCATGCATTACCACCCTGTATTCCCCTGATATCATTCTTCATGGAAGTATCTTTATTTAGCTAAATCGAATCATTCCATTCAGATCTAATCTGAAATTCACAGCAAATAACCTTTTCTGAACCTGAGCTGGTCAGAATAGTAAGTAGAGACAGATATTCTCCGGGTGGCCTTTGATAAATAAATACTAAAATTCATATCTGACCATCTGGAAGAAGAAATTGCTAGCTATGTTTTAGTGATGCCTATTACAGCTGAAAGCACTCTCTTGGCCCATATTTTTGTCCTGGTGTTAATATTAAGGATTTACAAGCCACATGAAGAAGTGCACAGACATAGTGGGAAGGTCCTTTGCCTCCATACGTCGACATAAATCTATTCACGCCAGAGGTGAGTCTTTGCTTTGATAATGCCTTTTGTGTGGAAGGAAAATAAGTTATCTTTCAATGCACATAGCAACCTGGGTATTTAACTTGCTTTGTACACACCAAGCTCAAGGTGAGCACTAACTAGTACCTCCTCCTTAGGACCAGATAGTTCAGCACAATTACTCACACCTGGGACAGGTGACCACAGCCTCCATGTGTCAGCCATCTCCACATTCTATGCCATGCCAAAGTACATTGCTTCATGGTATCAGCCTCTGCTTCCAGTCCTTTTTACCAACATACCAATCCAAAACATTCTACCTGTTCTACCTCTGCAACTTCCATAGCTACCTTCACTACCCACCCACAAGGAGCATAGATGAAAAATTGTTTTTAAAAGTCCTTTAAAACAGTCATAAATGAGTCATTCAAACTGATAGTGCGATAAGGAAGCCTGGCACACACATCTGTCTGGAAAATTCATGGGTACCTGAGAATAAAAATCATAATATTTGGCTCTGATATTAATAATATTTGCTTCTTCTGCTACCCCTTCTACAGAAATATATTCTGTTACATTTTTGGCAATTCCTGGATAAGGAACGGAACAAGACTTTAATTTTCTCTGAGGCAGGCTGTATATTTTAAAAGCTCTATAAACATGAGTTTTCCAAAGCACAGTCATTGTTCCTGTAGGCATTAATGTTGCAAGCCAAGTAACAAGGCTTCGAGCACTAATCAAAAAATTTAGAATTGCAAGTTGATAACAAACAACCTGAAGCCCAAATAGCTCTTAGCACTAAAAATAAATCCAGGCTTGTCTGGGATCTCTGTGGAGCTTTGTACCTCCTATTCCATAAATATTCTTCCATTTCAGCTTTCAGATTAGTTGCTGTTCAGGCTACTTCAACATCTGTGAAAGAACCTTCCCTAGCAGAGGAAACTAATAAGTTTGCAGAGCTTCTGCTTTGTGAGGTCTCATGATACCTACAGAGAAACCTCCACTTCCAAAAGCCAACCCAGTAAGTTTTCCCTAATCATCTGTACTTGAAAAGCACTTTTGTTGGAATTTCCTAAAGTACAAAATTTCTGCCTGTTGTTGTATTTTAACTCACTAAGGGATATCTTCCATTCTCTTGCCAGAGCTATTTGCTCTGTGACTAAATCCTAAGGCATGTCTGTTATATTGACAGTTTTTCAGACAGGAACAGAATATTCTGGCTCCTTCTCCTTGACTTCCACTCTTACCCTAATAATTTTCCCACCACACAATTTTGTTTAAAAATGCTGTATAGATTCATTAAAATAATCTCTAAAAAATTAGTCTCAGTCTCTTGCTTTGCTACTACCTTTTGAACTGCCCTTTAACAGTTCTTCAAAGTAAACCAAGTGATCTGCAAGAACTTGTCTCAGCCTGTTCACAGGTGGGGGCAGGAGCAGACTAGTGCAGTATTTACTGGCAAGCCAAAATGCATCCTGGAGGGAAAAAAAAGAAAGAAAGAAAGAAAAAAAACCCCACCATGCTATTTCCTTCACAAACAAAAGCAGGAATGCCTAAAGCAATAGACACTTTCTGAAATGCCTTTCTAAAGTAAACTGTAACCAGGATTACTTTCCGTTGTTGTGGGTAGCTGAATGTTTAAAGGCACATGAGCTATAAACCTGACTACTGCATCCAGGACCTAGTGACAGGGCACGTTCAAAGAAGGTTTTAATGCTGAGCTCCTGACCACTGTCCCAGACTATCACATGTGCCTACAGTGCAGGATGTGGCCAAAAAAAAAGCCCTTCCTACAGGAAAAAAAGAACAAACAACAGTTGCAGGCCTGTCCCGAGGGGCTTAGAGAAAGGAGTTGGGGTGTAAAGGGTGAAGGCGGAAGTTGGGGGTCCTTCAGCCTCCAATGTGAAACAGAAGAGCAGAGAGAACTGTGAGAAACAATGGGAGAGGAGAGAGGGGACTGGGCAGAAGACAATGCAAGGTCATCTCCTATCCATGGGCTGGGAGTTCAACAGGGACGTTCCACAGCTGTGGCACTCACAGCCCTGTTTTGGCCAGCAGCTACCACATACAGGCTCTGCTCCTTCCTCTTGGCCCCACAGCTCCAGGTCTGACCAGAGCACAGCACTGAGCAGCTCCTGCCTCTGCTTATGGAGAATGGGTCTCCACCATGCAGACCATGTCCCATGCCATGGGGACCAGCCCCCAGCCTGGGCACAGCAATGGAGGAGCCTGTGTTGGGGAGCAGGAGCCACTCACCTTCATGGAGGGCTTGGTTTCCTCTGGCAGCAAGGGCTTGTTCTGCTTGGCTGCAGCAGTCCTTCTGCTGAAGCTCTCCTGCTTGTGGGAGCGGGAGGACTTCCTTTGATGTGCACCCAGAGGAGAGAGCAGACAACATCCCTCAGGCTCAGCTCCTCCTGCCCTTTTCCAAAGGCAAAACTTCCTCCCCGTGGAGGAAAGTCCTCCTGCTCTTCACAGGCCCCTGCACCACCTGTGGCTGTAGCTTATGGACAGATGGGCTGAGCTTATGGACAGGAGGATTCTGTGGCATCTTTCTACCCCCTGCTCACAAGCCAGTTGCACAGGCAGACAATAACCCAGGGGTCACAGAACATGGACTTGTTTGCTTGGAAGAGACCTTTAAGATGATGCAGCAAGTCCAACCCTTAACCCAGCACTACAGGTCACCACTAAACCATGGCCCTCAGCACCACGGAATCTTACAGAATCACAGAAACATTCAGGTTGGAAAAGACCCTCAGGATCACCAAGTCCAACCCAGAACCCTACTCTACAAAGTTCACCCCTAAACCATATCCCCAAGCACCACATCCAGGGTTGGTGACTCAACCACCTCCCTGGGCAGCACATTCCAATGCCTGACTACTCTTGCTGGGACAAATTGTTTCCTAATTTCCAACCTAAACCTACCCAGTCGTAGCTTTAGGCCATTCCCTCTTGTTCTATCACTAACTACCTGTGAGAAGAGACCAGCACCAGCCTCTCCATAGCTTTGAAACCTCTCCAGGGACAGGGACTTCACCACTGTCCTGGGCAGTCTGGGCCAGGCCTTGACAACCTTCAAGAGGAAAAATTGTTCCTCGTGTCCAACCTAAACCTCCCCTGGCACAACTTGAGGCCAAGTCCTCTTGTCCTGGCACTTGTTCCTTGGGAGAAAAGACCAAGCCCATCTGGCTCCAGCCTCCCTTCAGGGAGTTGTAGAGAGCCAGAAGGGCTCTCCTCTTCTCGAGGCTGAACAATGCCAGGTCCCTCAGCTGCTCCTCACAGGCCATGTGCTCTCGACCCTTCACCAGCTTTGTTGCCTTTCTCTGGCCACACTCCAGCCCCTCAATGGCCTTGGAATGAGGGGGCCCAAACCCAAGGCCAGGACTCACGGTGCAGCCTGGTTGTGTGTCCTGGCTGCCTGCCACACACCAGCCATGCTGTGGGGCCTCCTCCAGCAGGAAGGCTGCTGCAGGTCTTCTCTCACCTTTTCTTTGGCGGTTCAGGTGCACCCTGGTCTGCTCTGCAGATGAGGAACTCAAAGGGCAGGAGGCCTCTGTTCTCCAGCAGGAAGCTGCAGCTTCTCCTGGTGCCGCTGACCATGGCCCCGCAGTCGAGCAGCGCCGCAGGGCTGATGCTGTACTGGCTGAACACAGCTCTGGCTGACAGCCTCACTGGGATGCTGGCAATGGGCTCCCCTCCTGCACCCAGGCTGGGGTCCAGCACCTGCAACCAGGGCAGGGCTTGGTAAATCCAGCAGAGACCAGCCTCTGTCTCTGTCCTGTCACCACATCCTAGGTGCCCGTCACCTCAACCCCCTGCTTTGAAGGCCTTCTCCAGAGCTGCATTTCCAGCCTCTCTTAGAATCATGGAATGGCTTGGGTTGCAAGAGTCATTTGTTCAACCTCCCTGCAGTCAGGAGGAACATCTGAGACCAGAGCAGGTGCTTCAGAGCCCCAGACAACCTGAGCTGCAATGGTTCCAGGGATGGGGCAGTTACCACCTCCCTGGCCAACCTGGGCCAGGCTCTCACTACCCTCAGTGTCAGCTGTTTCTTCCTCCTATCCAGGCTGAATCTCCCTCTTTTAGTTTCAAACCATCCCCACTTGGTCTTGTCACAACAGGCCCCGATCCCCAGCTTTCTTACTGGCCTCATCAAGCGCTGGAAGGACCACAACTGCTTTCTGAAAGTCTTTGCTGTGTCCAAATAAGAGAAGGTTCCCCCAGCTAAAGCAGAGCCATGTCCTCCTGACACCCTCACAGCCCAGGCGTGCTCACCCTGCCTGCCCCAGGCAGCTCACCTGGCACAGCAGGATGGGTTTGTCCTCAATGCTCATCTCCCTCTGGGGGTGGAAGAGCAACTGGACATCGACAGGTTGCTCAGAGGCAGGCAGCAGGCCCTGCTGTGGCTGCACAGTGAGGTGGGATGCCAGGTCACAGGTGGTAGGCTCTGTGGGGTGCAGCCTGAACCTGGGGAGGGAAGGAGGAGGAAGAAGATCTCTGCAGTGAGCAGCCCAGCTGCCAGCAGCACAGCCAGGACCTTGCATGGGACCAGTCAAAAAAACAACAAAAGGAAAGAATCCTGCTGTGCTTAGGAGCTCCAGGTCCTGGCAGAGCCAAGCAGTCCTGAGTGCTGGCAGCCACCCTCCACCCCCAGGAT